>NC_039270.1:23359265-23539310 GCF_003368295.1 Carassius auratus | reverse complement strand
AAAAATAAATCAGCCCGTCTTTCTTAGCACTGGGGAACAAAGATGGCGCAGCTCCATTGTTTATCTGCTGTAAGACCTCCTAGCAAGCGAACGAATGTCTTCCTCCCCTCCAGCTTCTTTCTCTTCTTCTAACATCTGCATGCAGTGCTTTCCAGAAACAAAATAGGAAACATGGTTGGAGGAAGTCAGTAAACACTGGAGATGGGTGCATGTTGAGATTGATCATTGCATGATGGCTGCATGTTCACAAGATCTCCTGCTTTCTTATGTTGGAGGAGAGGAACAGATCTCGCTGGCTTCCTACAAATAGCATCTGGGAAAACTTTGGCAACGATTAGCCTTTTTTTTTGGGGGGGGGGGGTGCTCAAACAATTAAGCAAATGCCTATGCTGTTCTAACCACAGGTTTGAGCAGTTCATCTAGTATGCGGTCTCCCTTTAAACACAGAGTTTGTTGCTTTTCACAAGCACTTCAGAAGAAAAGCAGAAAGGAGGCCTCCCAGAAAAAGTGCAGAGATGCAGAGAGCCAAAGGATTTGCCCCAGAGAATGGGAACGCTGGCTCTTGGAATTGGTTGTAAACTTGGAAGGGTTTATTTTTCACTCTGTGTTAATAAAAACTGATGTTGAAACTCGAAGCCCCCCTCTGGTGGGTGAAAGAAGGGAAGTGGCTTATTGTCAAGAGCTACGGCCTGCAAATTTATGACGCCCTTCATCAGGAGTTGCCATGAATGGTGCCTGTTCAGTTTCATGATACACGTTTAGAGTGACCACAATAATCTGGCACATCTGATTCGATGTAGTAAACAAGGTTATTATTAGTCTTACTCATTTTCCCTCCAACATACAACTTGCAGCATGAGACTAGGCATGAAATAAAAATGCACAGTAATTTTCCATGCATGGTCATTGAAAAGTGGACAGATGGACTCATTGGATTATAAGTGTAATCTAAGCTCCTTGTACTGTCGATGGACTCTGTAAAGAAGTTAAGGTGTGCTTTTCCTTCTAAACTCTCAGTGAGGAATAATGGGAGATCTGGTTTTGATTTTAGGAAAGACTGATTTTTTTTGGCAGGGTTTGGATCGAGACTAAAAAATAAAAAGAGACAGTGGAGTTAATTTTATTTATTAAATGCTTTATATATTTATTTTTTGCAAATTATATTATTAGTGTCGGGATCTTGTTCAGGACGTTATACCGCAAGAAATTTGATCAGTGGCCTCAAATAGTGCGCAATTTTTAAATCATTTTAATTATGATTTGCTGGAAACACTTTAGTTATGTGTTATAACTCATATAACTTATAAGTTGATTGAATTATTTATGATGTGAATTTCATAAAATCCTAAAGTGTTTTTCATTTCAGATTTAAATCAATATTGAGTAAATACTATGAATATGTATGTTATTTAAACACACATGCGTGCACTGCACACACAAAATTGAGCTTATAAATCAGCTTATAAATAAGCTATTAACTCATACGGAATGATTTTTCTTGAGAATGTAGAAATGCAGACAGTTTTTCTGGAAGTGGTAGGTTTGGGTGTAGAGTTGGTTTAGAGTGATGAATGTATGGTTTTGTAGAGTATAAAAACCATTAAGCCTATGGAAAGTTCCCGCAAGGATAGTAAACCAGATGTGTTTGTGTAAACCGTACAATCTCTCTCAACATCTTTCACTGAATAAGTAAGGTCCCACAGATTCTTGGAAGAATTGGAAGAACAAAAACTCAGCTCAGGTAATTCAGGACTCATAAGTCATTGGTGCTGGACAGTCTAAACTCTTGCTCTGTTTTCTCTCAATTGTGGACTGGGGAGGGATAGACAGGCAGCCGCTTAGCTGTGTGTGTGCTTTGTTAGGCAGATAGGCTTCCTGCTTTCCTTCTCTCTCTCTTTTCTCTGGCCATCTCTTCTCACCGAGTTCTCTGGAGTTGCAGAGGGGTGTGGTGAGCTAGTGTCACATGACACTGTGGAGGTGGAGTCAGAGAGAAGCCCAGAGACTCCAGCTGAGGCTCACACTGGAGGTTTAAGGCTGAGCAGGGACGAGCAGAGGGTAGGTCAACACACTTTCACTCTCTTTTCCTCTCCTTTTCCTTTTCTCTTACTCGATGTCTCCCGTTCTGTTTGTGTATTGCTCCCTCTTGCTTTACAAGCATTGACTAACATTGCAGAAAAGATCACTTCAAAACGAGCAGGACTTTTGTTGTTTACATGTTGGTGTGTCTGTAAATACATGTCTTTATAAGTATTATTTTTCCATGTTCAGGCCTGAGACTCGGCCTGTTTTCCATGTTAGAGCTTCACGGATGTTTAAACTGGAAGGTTCTGAGAAGGGAAGATTTATTCGGTCTCTTTAAGCATCTGGGAGTTTGCAGAGGGGGCGTGTTTGCCTGTTCCGCTCTCCTTTTTCATCTTCACTCCCTGTCTGCACCTTCTGTCTTGGCCTTGTAATTAAACATGTGCAGGTTACAGGGCTGCATGAGACCCAGACATGCTAGCCCTATGTAATTTCACCTCCTCAAAGGCTCATTTTTCCTGAAATTTTTCTGTAGGTAGGGTTTAATTTCACCCCAGGATAAAACATAATACAAAAATTATATTTTTTATTTATTTATTTGTATTTTGTATTTTTTTCTTAAATGATAAGAAGCCTTTTTAACACTATTAAGTTAATTTTATTTTTTTATTTGCACGTTTGACTGATTGTATTTGGGTTCTAGATTGTAATGTTTTTATTCATGCTGATTCGGGGGGGTTATGTAATTATATATATATATATGTATTTTTTTATTCCTGTTGAAAACATAACAATAATGGGAAATTGGATAAAGTTGCTTAATTGACTCAAAGAAATATGTGATATCAAAGCAAAAAACTAAATCCTGAAAACACACTTCATTTTCTTAAATATATATTATACTGTTCATTGGCCTGCCCACATCCTGCAGGGGACCAGGAGAGAGTCCACACACTCTCTTGTTCTCCATCTTGGTCACGTCTATGTCATTATCTTTTTTGTGTGTCTGTGTGGGGGGAAAAAAAAAATTCTCATCCATTTATTTCAGCCCTCTTGAGTTGCTACCAATGCCAGTTTCACAGACTTATCACCATTTGTTGAGGTGTTAAAAATATGGGAAGAGTAACAGCAAAGTCAGCATTTCATTCTGTTGTCAACAAGGTTTGGCATACATCCATAGCTTAATGTGAAATAAAGTCACTAAACTAAAAATCAATAGTTTAGGCCAAGAATCATTAGCACACTCTGTGTGTCTCATTGTAGGTGGCCATTCACTGCTAACAAAGTGAAACCACTTTTCGTTCCTCGTTTGGGAGAAGCTCCTCATTTTGATGAGTCATCTCAAACGCCTCGCTGCCCTTTCTCTATTTATACAGTCGACATACTCATACTCTCCCGAACCCAGAGCAGCAGACCTCTGAGGGTTTCAGCCCACTTCCACTGAAGACTCCACATGACTTTTAGAAGGATTCTTGCGGGATGGAAATGTTTTCTATAATTGCCGTTGTTGGGAATATTCGTGGTGTGTGTGTTTCTGCTTTCCTGTATATGTCTGCTAGCATTAAACCCTTCGGTCTTTGGCAGTAATGGAGCGTGGTCACCCTGTACCTTCTGTGGTGGAGAGAGCCGTGGCGGTTAAGTGTCAGAAACACCTGCCTGGCACATGCGGTTATCACAAGCATGCTTTCATAGGCACTGCGAGTGTCTGTCACCACATCTGTATAACCAGGACTGATTTGCAATGCAAAGTATTGGGGAATGTCTAATTTAACGGATGGGAAGAAATAAAATGTCATTCTTTTTCTTTAAAATGCTTTCAGTGGACTATTTCAGTGGTCATTCTTGTTCCTGTGAACAACCGGATCCTGTTTACCATCATTATGAGTGTAAATTATTCAAGTGACTTTCAACATAAACATTGAATGTCACCTTAGGCTATTTCAGCATAAGTAAACATTCATTTTTGTTCATAAACAGTAGCTTGTTTTTCTGGTCCGTTGACGTTTAAGGATTGTCTGGCGGTTTTTCTGTATTTGATCACTTTTAGTCATGAGAGCTATTTCTAGGATCAGCAACTCAAGATGCTTTTCTGAGCATATTTGGACGGTCATATGACTGAGCTAAGTGAATGTGTTCATTTATCTCTATACAGATAGTGTGCAGGAATCTCTTTTTGAGCCTGCTTCTGAAGAACTGATAGTGAATGTTAAAAGGGCCTTTTGCAACAGGAATTCGTGTTTGCCTGAGAACTGAAGCCTGCTGTGGAATCGCTTTTGTTTTATCTCTCATCTGATCTTTCACATCGTAGAAGTTATGTCACTGTGCTGTTTTAGCTTTGCGTCCATTCCCAGATGCTGTCTTTCTTCTGCTTGTCGTCAAGTCCTGCGCTCTCACATTGAGGTCAGATCCATGACCCGTCTTTCAAAGGTCATTCCGGTCATTCCACAGATACACTTTAACCCCTCTAGACTACCGTTGGATTATGTGTTAAGAATGCCAGGGACAGATTTCCAGAGGTCCTATCACTCCAGCTATGCTGTACAGGTGGCTCATATCTAGTTAGCCAGAGCAAAAGATTGTGGATGACTTCATTTCGACTGAAAGTTTGTTGGCAGAACATTTCCTCTTTGTGCATTTAATATTTTGGCAGTCAGGAACGTTAGTACACATACTATAACAACATTAGGAGTTGGTGAGCATGTTAGCCAAGTCACACATTTATTTTCATTTCAGTTTCTTCAAATGTAAAAGTGGATGAGCATACCGTTTCGGAATGTTTCCTGTTCCATATTGTTTTTCACACCATTCTTATCGCTCACTCGCACTTCTGCTGTCTTTTGCCAGTTTGGGAGTGCGATATCCCTCACTTCCAGAAGTTTTTCCATTGTGTGCATGACTCCATCTGCTTTTACAACCCCGAGCATCAGAGGTCATCCTCTCCGGCCCAGCACTCTGTGGGCTAACACTCTGTGTTTGTGTAGAGTTAACATCAATTTCCCTTCTGCATTGAACTGCTCTCTGTGGGAGGCCACCGCTTGCTTATTCCCTCTCTCCTTTTGTCTCTCTCTCTTTCCCTCTCTCTCTCTCTCTCTCTCTCTCTCTCTCTCTCTCTCTCTCTCTCTCGTTGATCTTCCCACTCTGACCTTGCTTGAATTATTCTGTAACTCTAACCGGCTGGATCTTGGCTCTGTGTGTCTTTTGTAGTTTTCCAGCACTTAATCATAATCTTTCATATAATTGTATGCATCTTGTTGTATATTGCATATCCTCGGGCATATTCCAGGCAGTACTTTTTTTCTTTTCTTTTTTTCTGGAGTCATTTACTTCTGAGAAGTCAAGGTTTTAGCCAAGTGATGGCTCCCCTGAGTGCCCCCCCCCCCACTATCTTTGAAATGGTAATGGTACCATTTGACAAAAATATAGTGTAGAAGACAAGATATATGTATCATCTTGCCATATTTTTTTTCTTGGAATCATATTGGGGAGTGTGTAAGGAGAAGAACAGACATATTGAAAGAGTTTGTGACCATTTTTCCAGAGCTTACAGGAAATGTCTTATCAGCTAAAGTGAAGTTATTTCTTTTACACATTCAAGTGGCTGCTTGATTCTGACAAATCATACAGGTGATTTCATTAAGGCTACAAAGGTTATCGATGCACCACGTATTTGTACTATATTGGTTATCAACATATATTAAATATTTTAAAGTAATCTTTATAGCTCAATGTTGGATATATATGCATTTATTCAGTAAAATCAGTAGCATTTTGAAATAATACTACAAATTAATATACCTAATAAAAAATTACAAAATCGTATGTAGCATTATAAATGTATTTTACCGTCACTTTTGAACAATTTAATGCTTTCCTGAGAATAAGTGTATTTTAAATGTATTTTGATGTAGTATAAATAGTGAATCTTTTTAGATCAGATGTTAATATGAAAATAACTATCAGTTTATCAGTGCTGAACAGAATTTCCCCTACTAACAGACTGTCTCAATCCTATTCAGCTAAATATAATCGGTTAGTGTTGATAGTTAGAAGACCACTCTTGCTTGTAAAGATGCCTTTCTTTTACAGATGGCCCAAACAGGAAGTTGCTGCTAATTCATGAATTATGGTCTCACAGCTTGATCTGAGCACTGTGGACTCCGCTTAGTCTGGGCTGAGACCGTTTCTTTCACCGTATGCTCTTGTAAATCCTCTGAGGCCACTTTACAGGTGTCCCACCATGGACACAGTCCGTGATTTGCAACCTTTACCTCAGGCTGGGAGGAATAAATCAGTCGTTCAGTCTGACTTTCTCTCTTCGTTCTCTTTGCTGGCATCTATTTACAAAGCTATTGAATGCTTGGAGATTTGACAGCGTTAGGAAAAAAAAAGAGTACGTTTTTGCCTGTAATTGAAAACAGAGAACGACTAATATGGTCCCAACTCGAGTTTCTGATGGAAAGCTTTGTTTTTGTCTGTTGAGATCTTGGGGTCTTGTTGGATTGTTTTTAACTAGTCACTGTGTTATGCAAAGGCTAATTTAAAAAATAACATATAATGTAAACCATAGTTGGATTTTCACTGTTGATGATAATAGCTGCTTGTGTTGTTTATAATGGCAGGAACTGTGATATGGTTCTCATTACGTCAAAAATGTAAAATGCTGTTCTGATGATGGCTTGGAAACTGATTTGTTATTTGCATGGATCCCATGCTGGTTAAAAACAAGTCTCGGGGTTCCAACATTCTTCAATCCAGGAAACAGCTATCAGCCACAGGACTGTGTTCACCTCTCCTCTCACCCTTACGTTGTTTTTCTCTGCGGGAGTTTCAGTGTTCAGTTATCTCCTCAGGCATGGAGTCTGTTAGCGCTTGAGGCCCCCAAACCTGTCAGTCGACACCGCGTCTGTCAAAGCAGTTCACCTCGTGAAGACTCACAGGAATGAGAGAGAATCACATGCATTTTCACAACAGCCTTTGATCTTGAGTTATTAAAGTGCCTTTTAAATTTTTTTATGTGTAAATCTAAAGAAAAATATATATATAAAAAAAAATATATATATATATACACACGCACACACACATATACACAGTACACAAACACACACATATACACATGTATATATGTGTGTGTGTGTGTGTGTGTCAATGTTTTGGCTTTATATGTCTATAGATGACTTATGTAATGCACAAATCTTATGCACTAAAATGTTCCTTTAAATTACCACAGCTGTTTGCACAAGAAAACCCATCATGATAATACCCATAATATTATAATTAAGAATTGAAGGGTGAATTAGGACTTTAGAAGTTTCTTGCAACCAGGCACTGAAGGTTAATTTTAGGGGTCCACCGATCATTGGCGCTGATATTATGTTTTTTTTTTAATGATTATCGGTATTGGTCATTTTCAAAACCGATTCACCGTTAAAATAACTTAATTTTGAAACGCGCTAATTGGCACAAATGACCACTCTGTGGCCTAAAGCAGTCTCCGCCCATCTGATTTGTTGGGAGTCATGAGTCCGAACAATCGATGCAGAATTCACTCACACTCTGAGAGCGCTTGTTAACTGGAGCTGCTTCAGTGATCACGCATCAGTTGTGTCTAAAAGGTAAGGCAGCACAGACTTTGCTTAAATTGCAGTCCACTAAAGTTACAATGAAGTTGCAAAACACCTACATTTTATCTATGATTTCTGAAATATGGAAAACACAGATGCATCATTCACAGTTGGGTTATTAGCAGAGAGAACAGAGCAGGACTTGAATATCGGTGTTATCATTTGCATATGCTTTTGAGTCTTGAGAACTCACTTGCGTGTTTTCATTTTCTGTGTGCCCATAGATTGCGAGAAGGAGAGTTACAGCATTTAATCATTATTAAAGGAGATGGCAAATGTGATAGATTTAATACAACAGTTCAATATCAAGTACTGCCTGATTTTGCTCTATTATAATCAACGAAAATAGTTCCAAATAAAGTAAAAGATCCGCCACTGCACATCTCTAAAAGTTTCATGCATGAAAGTGCGTTTTTGAATGAATCTATTGAGTCAGTGATTCAATATTACCCATTATGAATTCATTCCTGAATGAATCAGTCATTCAAAAGGATCAATTGACTGAATGATTCAGTGTTAAAAGCAGTGACTTGCCGCCACCGGCTGGTGGTTTTGGTTTCATTTTTGGGTGTAATTTCAGTTATTTAAATCATTTTAATATTTCTGTATTCAAAAATCTATATTTTAAACATTAATCTCCACATAAATCTATGAATTTAATTGCACTCATGCCACCTCTGAGCCTCATTAAACATCTGAAAATGTACCTACAAGCCACTTTTGTGTTCTTCTGTGCAACCTCTGTAGTACAAATACATTTTTTATTAATACTAATTTTTATATGATTGATAACTTATTTGTCTTATTTTACTACTTATTGTATTGTTTTAAATATACATTTTTAAAATCTTATAAACAAATATTTGAATTTGACAGATGCCATTGCAGAGGTAAAAAGAGAATACCCCTGTAAATCACTTTGAGTCACATGACACCTCATATTAGGAAGGATAATTTTTTATCAGAATTTTTGATTATTGATCAGAAAGTGCTCCTTGTTTTTGTTTGACATGCACTCCGGATTACAAAAAGGAAAAACACTGCTCTTAAACCTGGTATGTGACGGTCATGGCTGTGGAATAGGGTTAGTCCGAGGAAGAAAATTCAGTCAAAAGATTTATATTTTGCTTTAACACCTGACTGACTACTATAATAATTATTTCAACTATTGTTTAAAAGAATAATCACACAATACGCTATTTCTTTCATGTTTTAATTTTAATAGTAAACCCTTTGTTTGCCAAAAAACAAAGTTTAACTTTTACTTTTGTTGTGGGAGAACTACACTCAACCAACACCAGGGAAGGCAGTTTGTCAGAGCCCTTGTTATTCTTAATTTTGACATTAATTAAAATTTGTACAAACTATCGGTTATCGTCTATTTGATCTGTAATGATCAGTATCGGCATCGGCCTTGAAAAACACATATCGGTCGACCCCTAGTTAGTTTGTCTAATACATTTCTGTTGGGACATACAGTAATCTACTCAAGCAGGCTCTGATATTCCATCTTAGCCTTAATTTAGTGGGTTTTTTTGCTCTCTTATAATTGGATTTGAATGTCTTCCAGCTGTTTGTAACGCTCAGGCTAATGGTACTGGAGCTTTATGGGGTCACTCTGATTGTGCGCAAGCACCTGTGTTCACAGCTCCTTTTACAGGCATGCATTTCCATCCTGTATGACAGGCTGTGGGGTCAGTTTACTTTTCTGAGTTGCACAGTATCACTCAGGAAAGACATTGCACGTGGCCCTGGATGAAGGGAAATCATAGGTTCATTGGTCAGCTTTTGTTCCTCTGTTGTGACTCTGTCTGTCGTCAGGGAGTTTCTACACTTTCAGTATGTTTCATAGTGATGGCTGATGGGTTTATTCCATTAGATGCTGAAGCTGTTCCAACAACAGATGGGTACAAAAATGTGTCACAGGCAAACATTTCTACATAACACACTTCTGAAGAACTTCTAGTACATTGCCAAGAAATCCTTGATAAACTGGCATGATAAGTTCTTCTCTGAAGAGAAAAATGTAAGTGAAAAAAGGTTTCAAATTGCTTTACCTAAGTCAAAAACAACCCAGTGTTTGTGTTTGATCAGGCTTTGTGCTGTTTGTAGATTCCTTTGTCAATACAGGTGGGCTTTCTAGAGACCTCCAGCTATTGTAAAGCACTCTCCTTGATTGAGGGTATTAAGATGCCGGACATTACTGTGAGCCAAAGAGGATCTCCTCCAAATCACCCTTAGGGCAGTGAGTGAACGCTCTTTTCTGGAACTGCGTTCTAGAAGATCCCATTTGTAGATACAAGCTGCACTCTGAACCAAATAAAATATCTCATCTGCATATTTAACCATGTAGCCTAACACATAATTTGATTCAGCATTATTTCTGCAGTTGCTAGGTACTTTTTTGTTTTGTTCAACAAGGATGCATTTAATTGATCAAAAGAGACCTGTTAAAAAAAGATTTCTATTTTAATTAAATGCTGTTCTTTTAAGTTTTCCATTTATCAAAGAATCCTGAAATAAAATGTATTTCCATTTTCAGAAAAATAGTAAGCAGTGCTGTTTTTAAAATTGATAGATGTTTCTTTAGCACCAAATCAGTAAATTAGAATGATTTCTAAAAATCATGTGACACTGAAGACTATAATAATAGAAATAATGAAGCTAAAAATTTTCCACCACAAAATTTTATTATATTTAAAATTATTTTTTCTTTTTATTATTTTAAGTTTTAATTTCACAATATCTTGTGAAATATCTTATGTCTTAATGGGAATGCTTTAGAATATGAAACACTTATTGACTATTAACTCAGCGGTTTCCCTCAATAAACTCATAGTTTGCTGCTTATTAATAGCTAATATTGTAGTTATTAAGTTTAGTTATTTGGTAGGTTTAAAAGATCTAAAAGGTATGCAAAATATGGCATTAATATGCGCTTTATAATTACTAATAAGCAGCCAATATGCTTGCTGATAAGCAACTAGTTAATAGTGAGAATAGGTCACTGTCTTTTACTGTATTTTTGGTCAAATAAATGGTGGACATAAGAGCCTTTTTTTAAATCTTACCAACAAACCACCCCAAACCTTTGAACCGTATTGGGTGTGTGTATATATACATACATACATACATACATAATATATAAATATATAATTTACATATATACCATATATTTTAAAATGATAGATATAAGGACAGGGTGTGTGTATCTATTTTTTTTTTTATGTTTGTGGTTTCTGGTTTGAAGCTTTAGGAGCCGATTTCTCTGGCCCAGAACTTTTCTGTGGTGGACATGTGTGAGATGGCTATAGATTGGAGTCAGCAATCAGGCTAAATACTTTTCTGGTACTAAAACTGTTTGTCTTATGTTCCTATTGAGGGAGTTTTTTTATATTGGCCATTTATGCTTACTGGCAACAATACAGTGGCTTTGGCTAAAGTCAGCATGGGCCTTTTTGATGCTGCTTCACCTCAGTTTAACCTCCGTTGACAATGGTAAAAAAAAAAAAAAAAAAAAAAAAGAGGCTAGGGATGACCTTTTCATTGAAAAGTCCACCACCAAAGTGCTCTTTCAATCTCTGCATTCATCACTTTGTAATTACCCAGGAGAAGGATGTTGGGGTGGATGCCAAGAAGTGGAATGAAGGTGATTCCTGCGAGTTGGAGGGAATGCGAATGGTTTTAAATGAACTGAGGAAGTGGTCTGTTGGTCATTAGAGGTGGAAGCTAGGTGTGTCTCCTCATCGGCTCCAGTGTAACTGCAGAATAAACAGTGTAAGGGAAATATGACTCTATTCATACAGCTTTCTTCATAGGAAAAGTGTAGTTAGCACATGCCTGCCATCTGTTCTCAGAATACTTAATCCGAGCAGAAAGAGCTAGATCAGCTGTCTGAACACAGGAGGAGTCACTCCTCATTCAGGTAAGAGTAGGAGTGTTGTTAGGAGCCTTTTCCATGCTGGATGGGTGTTTTAGTTGTTCCTCCTGGCTTTACGTTAACAAAAGGAAGCTCAGAGTGCAATCCTGTCAGCATATTTGTACATGGAGATATCTGACTAAAGACACTGAATAGAACAATTTAGTGAGTTATACCATATCAGTTATTTCCCCCCAAGTATCTCTTCATATTTAATGTTTTCTTTTAATGTTTTGAATGCTCCAATTCACTTGTAGAACTTAAAGCCATTGTTTTAATTTTTAGTTTTTTATTTTAATAATTAGTATTTACACATGTATTCATATACACAAAATAGTACACAATTTTTGGAAAGCTGATATTGGACAGAATTTATGTCCTGTGTATCATACTCCAGTTCACTTGTAGAACTTGAAGCCATTGGTTTTATTTTTAGTGTTTTATTTTAATAATTAGTATTTAGACATGTATTCATATACACAAAATAGTACACAATTTTGGTAGCTGATATTGGACAGAATTTATGTCCTGTGTATCATGCTTTTTATTTGTATTGGCTACATATTTAGACAGTACCCTATTTATTTATCTATTTAGACAATAGTGTGCCATTTTAATATCTGACTATGTCTAATATCTTAATGTCAGATGTTTAATATCTTAATGTCAGTGCATCAGTATTTTAGTTTTCAGTGTTTTCAAACTATTTATATTTATTTATTTTATTTTGAGAGTTTTAATTGGGTGTTTGGACATTTACATATGTAGACAAAATAGAGTATGATTTTAATACCCGGCATTTATTGGTTACTATTCAATAATTTAAGTTTGGTAAGTGTTTTATTTTTATTTTTTATTTATTGTTTTAGACATTATTTTAGACTTTATTTGAAGGGAAAAAAAACTGTATAAAATTCTTATATCTGACATTTTATTGGTAATTGAACACAAATTTAATATCTCTGTGCATCAGTGTGATCATCAAATTACGGTTATATCGCACATACTTATCCAAAAACTTGAAAAGTTGCATGTCTGTTCTCTGTCTTATGGTTTTGACCATGAAAGGAAATGAAAGAAAATTCAAGACATGACAGAAAAGTTTTTTTTTCACTGCTCCGGGTGTGTGTTCACGGTGTGTGTGTGCACTTTGGATGGGTTAAATGTAGAGCATGAATTCTGAGTATGGGTCACAATACTTGGCTGAATGTCATGTCACCCTTCACTTTCATGTCCAACTCTTTCTCATCACAGTCTAGGTGAGACATAAACATATCTTTCTACACACTGGTTCAGTCTTGTCACCCTGTCAACTGTGAACACACATTTTAAACGTATTAATTACTATTCAGATGAAGTTTCTGTGCTGATGGTTGCCCTCTCGTACCTGTAATGTAATGTAATGTAACATTGGAAAGTCTGTGGGGAAGCGCGGGTCTTTAGTGAAGCTAGGAATCCAGTGGCTGTGGGTTTGTTGGCTTGACGCCCCGTCAGGGTGGAGAGAAACCGGTGGGCTTTCTGAATAACTGTACCGAGCCCTGAGAGCTGCCAGTGGATCAGGTTACTGACTTGAAGAATTTTAAACAGCTTTGTCTGCTGGAAGGACACGCTGATCTAGCTTTGAGATGGGGCTCCATTGACTTATGTTTGCATCTTCTACCTAAAAAAGAAAGTTGTCCAAACATTTTGTTTTGTCTAGCCTGATTTTTCTCTGCTACCACAGTGATAACATCACTACATGAGTGTCTTATCACTGATTCTGGGTGTTTCCCGACATTAAGGAAGTGGCTCCTGTCTTTTTATCACGACGGAGACTGGTGGAAGCTTCGGTTTTAAATGTCATCTATTTCTTATCTAGTTCTTGGAAAAGTCACAAGTAACACAATCTTGTTGTATGGAAGAAAAAAATGCCTGTTGAATTGTAAATAAAAAAGTAAAATGCTTTTGGCTTAAAATGTATGCTATATATTGAGGCCTAGTTTAGTAACTGTCACGGTACCCTTTAGACCTGGAGTTGAGTATTTCTTATTTAGGTAATGTGTGGATATTTATTTTCCAGTGTGTCTTCAGCATGATTGGGAGGAAATCTGATCTTTCCTGTCGCACTTGAACTCGGGATGCTTTTAACTGAAGCATTTCTGTAATTTACGGAACTTTAAAAATGTTGAAAGAATGCATTCAAGATACTTTCTTGGATTTCCTTTCATTGCAACCCCTCGGAAAGATAAGAAATGAGATTCCAAGTCCTTTCTCAGTCTGTCAGGGTGACGCGCTTTATTTATCAGTGCAACCTTGTTACAGATTACTTACATAGCTGAACGACAATGCATATGCATTTACACCCTCATGTGGTCAGAATCTGTTCCATGTAGTTACAGCGATTCGATCATATTCCAGACACAATGCGGCTTGGCTTTCTGCGTAATGTAATGTAGTGTGATCCCAACCTGATCTTCGAGGGGTCATAAGATTGGTATACTCTAAATAATGTCAGTAGATGATTTGGAGAAGGCCTCTTTCACATGATGGATGCATTGGAAGAGAGGTGAGAACATTTTTGGCCCAATAATATGCCTCAAATAAATGGATATTTATTGAAATTGAGAAGTAAAAATGTGCTAGCTGGCTCCAGGCTGGAGAAGAGTCGCCTGTTTATTATGTCTGTTTTCCAGCTATGTAGAAGCACCTTCTCTCCAAGAGTGTCTGTAACAGCTTATAAAATACCCTGCAGTCTAGTGCTTTTGATTGCATATGAGCGTTTAAAACAAAATACCCCATGATATATGATAGACTCCTCATTGCGTCTTCTCTTCTTGTTTGCAGGGTCAGAGGTCATTTCCAGCTACAGCAGCAGTAGCATCATGGCAGATTCGGTTATCTCAGAGATGCCCCCAGCCATGTGCCTGGAGAAGCCCAGCGTCGACTTCAGCTATGTGGGCATCGATGCCATCCTGGAGCAGATGAGGAGGAAGGCCATGAAACAGGGCTTTGAGCTCAACATCATGGTAGTGGGTGAGTCAACATTTCAAGCATTGATCTCTGAGAAATCACTCTTAAATGCTTGCACTTCGTTTTTTTTTATAACCAAGAAGCCATTTTAAAATCTAAAATTGTATTTGAATCAGATTTTGTCATTTTTTCCCCTGCATTGGTAATTTCAGTAATAGCCTTAGCTATAAAAATACTCTGTAATTTAGGCATTTGGTGAAACCGTAAAAAAAAAAAAAAATGAAGTGAAAGTGCCATAAATTATAATTGTAGAGAACCATTTAATTACTTCAACCTTTAATAAAACAATCTTATGGTAATCAAAGCTTCAATTTTCCATAACACTTCCAACCACACACCTACGCGTGGCAATTACACGCAGGCTTTCATAAGCAGTGCTCAATTAAATGCCACTAGTCAGGCTGTGTTATTCCATGTGCATTTTTATATTCTTACATGTTTGTGTGTTCCTACAGTGTGTGTGCTTGTTCATGTTTTATCTTTAGGCTCATGAGGTTGCATATCTGTTGCAGTTTCTGTTTTTAGTTTGTCAAATGCATTAGTCTCTTAGTGAGTTTAATTACACTCAAATCTTCAGAAGACGAAGAATAAAACCTGCTGTAATTAAACTGACATTCATGATCGAGTGTGTTGTTTAGTGTTAGCTTACAGTACATTCTCAGAAATGGTAATAGTCAGCAATACTTGACATGCCACATACTTTAGGAGACTTTGAGATGTGGTGCATTGATTAATAGTGGTTGTTTTTTTTAAATCACGCTCGCAGCTAATTTCATTGGTCTACTCACTCACACAGGCACCTGTCGAGAAAAGTTCAGACTTCATGAATTCAGCTAGTTCAGAGTGACACAGTAATGCTGTCAATCAGGACGGGCTAACAATTCTATCTTAAGTTTAAAAACTTAAACTGAGGGTGCTTTCACTCTAGTACATTGATTGTTTTGTTAACGAAACCAGGATTAAAATTATTACAATGTTTATTTTTTTCTTGGTGTGGTTCGCTGTCACAGCAAAGTTTCTAAACGGACCAAATTTGTTCATTCAAGTCACGCACGAGTAAACTGTTCTCTCATTGGTCAAAGTTCCACGGTTTATTTCCGGATTCCACCGCTGTCACGGCAGTCATCCTTCAGGATGGAATGACAACAGCTTTGCGGGCTTATTGTTATTGTTTTTTGTAGCTGTCGTTATATTTATTTATCATTTTGAGCAGGAGTCCAGGATTCATCTGAATTTTAAAATAAAAAAATAAAAAAATGCACCTACTAGGAAGAAGAGCAATACGACGCCGTTATAAAATAAAAAAGTGCGATTTGATTTTGAATGGCGAAGACATGCTTACCCACTGACATTTGTCATTTCTGTGTTGATTTTACATATTCGGTAGTTCTTTGATTTTCAGTCAATATAGGAAAACAGTTTTGATGGTGGTCGGAGGAAGGACAGTGAAATGAAGTGACATTCAGCCAAGTATGGTGACCCATAATCAGAATTTGTGCTCTGCATTTAACCCATCCAAAGTGCACACACACAGAGCAGTGAACACACACACACACACACACTGTGAACACACACCCGGAGCAGTGGGCAGCCATTTATGCTGCGGCGCCCGGGGAGCAGTTGGGGGTTCGGTGGCACCTAAGTCGTGGTATTGAGGGTGGAGAGAGAACTGTACATTCACTCCCCCCACCCACAGTTCCTGCCGGCCCGAGACTCGAACTCACAACCCTTCGATTGGGAGTCCGATTTTCTAACCACTAGGCCACAACTTCTCCAAAAGTGAAATTTGAGTGTTGCAGTGACAGCTTTTTATATAACTAAGAACTAGAAAAGACATTGCTTACTTTTTCAACATCCCCGCCTGCATTCTATTTTTTCATGTGAATGAATTCGCTGGGTTCGACGGCACTTTACAAACAAATGCATAAACTGATTACAGTGGCCTTCGTATTTACCTCCATATGACAGCATGCTGTGTGCCATCTTTTTTTTATTGCTCACATTCAAATCTGATATCGGCCATATATATAAAAAAAAAATTTCTGTTGTTTAGCTTTTGAAATCAAGTTGTTGAGGTCTTACAGTTTGCTTGTGAAAATGTGTGAATAACTTGAGACAAGTGTAGTTTGGAATGAGGAAATAAGAATGTAAATTAGGGAACAATGTGTGTTTTGAGTAATGTGATAGGGCAAAATGTTTAGGGCATCACCTGGCGGTATTTTTCCATTTCAGCATTAGCATCCCAGAGGATGCATTCCTGTATTAAACCTCATGATTTATGTAGTGTTTACAAGAGGAAATAATTAGGAGCTCCACTGGAGACAGCAAAATGAACCTGTACATGCACAAGACTGCAGCTGGTTTTCACGTGTGGCTCTCTGGGTCATTGTGGCCAAACCTGCTGTTGACTTAACCCAGTCAGATCTGAGAGAGCCAACCCTCGCCCGTTCCCAGCTGCAGCCCGTTTGTTCTGACTCCTGTCTCTCATTCCATCACATTTTCCTGATGCAAGTGTCAGAAAGTTGAAAAGCGTTGTCTTTGTAGGCAGTATACAGGGAAAGGAAGGCAGTAAGGCACATCTGAATCCAATGTCAGCGCTGGGTTTGGATGACAGGGTGTTTAGAGAGAGAGAATTAGCAGCCCTGCTCTGTGCAGAAAGGAGCAGGCCCTCATTACTACAGTGTGATGAGACCAAGGCTGACGGATGTGAGCTAGCGAGGTTGAAGGAAACCACAGCTAAACACAAGCTCCTGTTAGCAAGAGCCAATGAAATGATACAGTAGTTTCATTCAGACTTCAGAACAGCTCGAGTGGAGGTATCACTCATGATCTATGAATGAAGAAGTGAATATAAACAGAATTCAACATCCTTTGAAGTTTTCATGTTCTGTTGTTTTACACTGATCTATTTAGTCTTTTTGGCAGTGATCAAAAAAATATTGCAACTGTTTATTTAAAACAAATACAATAAAAATGTCCTCTTCATTGCATTTTACCTTCACACTAGCTTGTGTACTAATATAGATTCTAATTTAAACTTGGCAATTTTTATTATTGAATATTATAGGCTCAATTGTAAGTCTCATATGTAACCATCTTCTGTCTAATGTAAATGTACATTGTTTCATGTCTAAATGAAATTCAACAAATTTTTTAAGATTGATTGCATTTATTAGAAACAAACATATATTCATAAGTATTTACGCCCTTTCAGTCAATATAGACATTCAACTATACATTTTCAATTGGATTGAGATATAGAATCTTACTTGGCTTACTTGGCTTATTAATGTTGTTTATAAGCCATTATTGTGTACTGTAGCTTTGTGTTATCTTATCACGGTGTGTATGTGATGATGGACAGTGTTTGGCCTGCTCCAAATGGGGTGTTTAGTCTGACAGCCAAAAAATGGCTCAATTTTTGTCTCCTGAAACCATAGAAGCTTCTTCCAGCTGGCTGCAGGGCCAGAACGCCATGCCTTCTGGCACTGTAGCCGAGATGCCATGTGACATTTCTGAACAGTGGCTTTCTCTTTGCCATCCTCCCATAAAGCTGTAAAGCTGTCTCAGCCACTGAAGCGCAGACCTTTTCAGAGTATCATTAGTCTCAGTTTTTGGAGAAGAGTTACAGCTCTGCCATGCCCTTTCTGTTTCTTAGTGATTGATTTGCTGATAAACCCAAAGGGATATTTAATTGAGTTTGCCAAATGTAATTATTTTTGAAGTTATTTTAGATACTTTTGTATAGATGTTTTCACTTTGACATTAAATAGCGGTAATTCGTCAAACGCTAATGCCATTTGTAATGCCCTGAAGTGAATATTGTTTTATCTGTTTTTTTTTCTTATATCAGAATTACTGTAGTGTATTCCAATCTTGTGTTGAAATGATTGTTGTACATGTGTACAGGTCAGAGTGGTTTGGGGAAGTCCACACTGATGAACACGCTCTTCAAGTCTAAGGTGAGCCGTAAGTCTGTCCAGGGCATGCCGGAGGAAAAGATTCCCAAAACCATCGAGATCAAGTCCATCAGTCATGGTAAAGCTGCACAGCTAGACCCATTTTCTGTCATTTTTACTGAAATGTGTCATTTATACATTATGCATGGCCATCACCCATAATGATCTTGATTTAACACAGACTAGAATTCAACAAATGCTTAATTTCATCAAGCTTAAAGTGGACATGCTTTATTGTGTGCGTTCATTTTAATGATGTCGGCCATCTTTTGCACAGATATCGAGGAGAAAGGAGTTCGAATGAAGCTGACGGTCATAGACACACCAGGGTTCGGTGATCAGATCAACAACGAGAATTGGTAAAGTAGCCTCCAGTTTTGATATGATCTAAAATGTGCTTAGTTCAGTCAGATTCTTTTCTGTGAAATATAAATGACAGTCTAAAGCTGTTCTGTGAGTGTTGGCCGGTATAGCTGTTCTGGGCACGCTCTGCGCCCATCTGTGAAGCCATGCTTGAAGAACAGCAATCAAACTCTCCAAAATAAACCCTGCATGCCAACATCCCCAACCATCAAAGTGATCCTGATCAGCACTTCATTGACTGGAAAATCCTGACAGCTCAATATAGTGTTAAACACTCTTAGTCAAAATATAGTTTGACGGTGAAAAAGTGTCATTACATTTTCCTCTCGTTCTGTTTCCTTTCAACAGTTGGCAGCCCATAATGAAGTTCATCAATGACCAGTATGAGCAGTACTTGCAGGAAGAGATCAATATTGACAGGAAGAAGAGGATCCCAGACTCACGAGTGCACTGCTGCATATACTTCATACCACCCACAGGACACTGGTTAGTGAGCATACTTTAGAAGTCACTTGAAACACATCCTTATTTATCTAAACATCCATGTGAACATAAGTGGATCACTCTAAAGGCCTTTTGCTGCATAAACCTCATGTCTAGTAACTTATATCAACTCTGTTAACATGAATACGTATTGTATGTTTCTTGCCTAATGATTATGTAGAATAAAGGGGAGATGTCTAGGAATGTCAGGCCTCCAGAGGGCAGCACAGTTCCTCCTGCAGAATGAGAGTCATGTTCAGTGTATAGTCAATCAAGTCGAGCTGTCTTGAGATCTCATTTTTGCCCATTCAGTTTACACTTGAACACACTAACTGTGACCAGATATAAATAGCCCCTAAGACCTGTGTTTTTAGAAAAAGGACCTGTCTGGGCATCTTTAATTTTAATACATTTAGCTTTAAAGCTGACCTGCTTGTAAAAATGGTGTTGAGTGGAGTCACCACACTTATTTTAACAAGGCCTTGTATAACACATAACTGCTTTGGCTGGAGGGCCAGGCTTT
The DNA here is from genome assembly GCF_003368295.1 of Carassius auratus. Taxonomy (NCBI): domain Eukaryota; kingdom Metazoa; phylum Chordata; class Actinopteri; order Cypriniformes; family Cyprinidae; genus Carassius; species Carassius auratus. The sequence continues at coordinate 23,519,414 of NC_039270.1, read as the reverse complement.
TAAAGATGTGACTCTTACAGAAACATTTAGCAGGCCAAAAAGCATTTTAATTTCAGTATGTAGTTCTCTGGGATTTTAAAACATTTTATAGATTGAAATGTGCTTTGGCCCTCCTGAGCAGCTATAGTTTACATCAGGGATTATATTGACTGTTTAGCATGAGCACATCTAATAATATCTTAGTGCCAGATGAGGTGGGTGGCCTGTGCTGTTGTTTCTCTCCGATGTAGAGTCATTGTGTATGCTTGCGTTTTTATGGCTGATGTTGGTCAGCATGAGTTTCCAGGCTTTCTGCATTCTTCACATACTGCAGGATGGTTTTTAGTGTCCTTTACAATAAAATGTGTATATGCATGTGTGCACATGCACAGTTATCCGGACAGAGACACGACACACATTAGCCGAGATGCTTTCTGTCTGTCAGACATTACACTATCCATCTCTCCAACCGGTTTTGAAGAAGATCTAAGGACCCTGAGCACACATGCCAACCACACACCAATGGACCCATTGGTGTCTTGATGCTCCGGAGCATTTTGTGCACGCCTTTCTGTGGGCCACTGTGAATGACTGACTGTTTCATGTCCATCCAGCACTGCAGATGTCACTGCTCAGCTGCGTTCTGGCTTTGAAGAGCTCGGGCTAATTAGAGTCAAACAGTCAGCCACAGAGACTACAGACTGGGTCTTCTGCAGTCACGCCGTCAGGACATTTGTTCAGTTCTAAAACTCTGGGCCTCTTCCTTTTCAATTTTTTTCTGTTTCACCATCAAAGGTCTCCTTACACCTCTGTAAAAGCATTGCGTGAATACTCTTTCCATGCCCAAGCATCTTTAGAGTGCGTCACAGCTCAGAGCATGTGTATGTGTGGTGGTTATCGCTCTCTGGCGGTAGTAACAGTTTTCATTATAGTGCTTTTAAGAAGTGCACTCCATCACATCACCTTCTCCTTTGTCATTTTCCTCAGTCTTAGGCCTTTGGATGTGGAGTTCATGAGACGTCTTAGTAAGGTGGTGAACATCGTTCCTGTCATCGCGAAGGCTGACACCCTGACTCTGGAGGAGAGGGACTTCTTCAAAAAGAAGGTGAGCTAAGGTTTGATTGGAAATGAACGACTGTTGTTGCTTTCTTCTTTACAGAGTTCATGTGCTGCTATACTTTATTATTTTGACAAAATATTGTAGATACTGACTGTCATGTTGTGTTGCTGGTCTTTGTTAGATGGCTCAGTGACGTGACTTTATTGTCTTGGTTTATTCATTTATTTTAAAAAGATATTTAAAAATTCCATTCATACATAAAAAGTGATTGGTTTGCTAAATCTTTTTGTAGTCAGACATGTCAGGATGGTACAACTGTCCTAATATCATAAATCGAAAGAAAAAAATAATTGAATGAAATCTTTAAGTAGTTTGACTTATCCTTTTCTTTTTTAGATGAATATTCTTTTGACATAATATTATTTCTCAAAAATGAAAAGCTTCAACAGAGCCGCTTGACTGCGTATTAATATTTGAAAAACACTTTCAAATCAAACTGAAGTGGTGCAGAGTATCTTTAAATACCATTTTTATGATAAGGTTAGTTCAGCTTGTGAAATGTCACACAGTGTGGTAAAAATACCAACTTAATATGAAATTGTATGCTATGAAATCATGACATTTTTCTTTATTGAATATAGGAAAAAATAAATAGAAAAATGATTTACATATATTTTATTCAAACTTTTAATTAGGATTGTACACGCACGTATTCAAGGTGTAAGGAAAACATGTTAAAAGAACATTACACGTAATGTTTTGAGTCATTAAACCTTACATTTTCTTGAAAGCATTAATGTTTTCAAAACTCTGTTTCGGTGTGCATTTCTATTCTAAAAACTTGTCAAATATATTTTTACAAGATTATTCATTTCCTTTATCATGGACAACACTCATATTTTATTTTTATGCCTGACATGTTGTATGAGATAGAATCAGACAAAATACAATGTGGATCTGTGTGTGGCAAGCCCCGGTGGAATAATGTGAACACAGTCCCACAAACCGGTGCATTGATGTGTGGAAGAACTAGCACGTGCTGTCATGCTCTTATTCTAGCTGTAGCTGGCAAACTGAGTCTTTTTCTTCCCTAAGAGATTTCCAAGACTGCAGAAACACTACTGCCCTGTCAAAGCACTAACGCAGCTTTATTAATGATATGATGGTGTGTTACACCATTAAGACAAAAAACAAGACTGTCTTGAGTCTCAAACTTAGTCTTTGCTTTTGATTATTCTGATTCAAAGCCACAGTGGACTTGTTTATGCAGTCTAAGACACATGGTATGATGAAGTGGAGGTAAGCGACATCTGTTCTGGGGTTGTTAGTTGCGTTTCACACACAATACAGTAGCAGTAAGGAAGCACTCGCCAGCATCAACGGCTCCTTGTGCTTGTGCTGGCGTGTCTCTTACAGGAGAAACACATGCTGTTTAGAGCACAGACATTGATCTTTCTCAGGTTTGGAAAAAGATCCCGACAGACTCCAAAAGCATTTCTTCTCTTACCAGCAATGGACAAAAATCCCTTATTTTTCAGGAAAAGTATAAGATCCATATCAGTTCTAGTGTTGCACAAAATGGACGCACTCAAAATCAATTGGTTTCTGTTGCAATTTGAAATATTTTGATGAATGGTTCTTACGAATGATAACATGATCCTTAAGCATTTATCCAGATAATTTATGCGGTACTTTGTTCCTGAAGGACTGTGTGATTTTCTTATAGATCAGGGAAGAGCTTCGAGCCAATGGGATTGATGTCTACCCACAGAAAGAGTTCGACGAGGATGCAGAGGATAGAACAATCAATGAGAAAATAAGAGTGGGTTTGCAGGACATTTAGAAAACATCCATAGTTCTTTTTAAAAACCGTGCTGATGTTATCGGTTTCTTTCCTCTGTCCATCAGGAGATGATTCCTTTCGCAGTTGTAGGAAGTGACCAGGAGTACCAGGTCAATGGGAGAAGACTACTGGGAAGGAAAACAAAATGGGGAACCATTGAAGGTATTGTGACTCCTTGGTCTGTAAGCCTCTCTAGAGAAGAGCGAGGTAATGTGATTAGCAGACTCTGTAGACAGCAGCATTCCTACAGCACATCAAGGGAGCTCATTAACCGCAGACAAACATCAGAAAGCCTTATCCTCCGTAAATGAGGAGCCACTCAGAAGACCATTATGAGTGCCTCGTTTTTCCTGTGAGTCAGCGTCCTGCTGATGCCTTTATCACCGAGCCTCATTGACAGGGACTTCACCATTTCCCCTGTTCCTCAGTTTAATTACTTATAATAATATTAGTATTGCTTATTACTTCAGAATTATTTGATGAAGTCAAAGAAAAGCATTTATTTAGATTAGGAATCTTTTGTAATATAAAAATCATGTTGAATTTACGATTTTAGTATTGTAAAATGATGTATTATTAAGGTGTGTCATTTACACAGACTAAAGTTTTAGTTATTGTCTGTTCTAATCAACACTATGCCACTGAAGCCGTCAGAAGCTTGCTGTCTTGTTGACTTGTCGTTGTAGAGTAATGTACAAGCTTGTTTGAATAGAAACTATCCGGGCGGTTGATGTACTTAGCAGCTCACATACCGTAGTAAAAACACTTTCATTTTTGGGAAGATGTTTTGAGAGTCAAATGACTCTGTAATTATCCTGTGATCTTTCTGAAGAGCTCGACTCCTCTTATTAAAGGCTCTCTTTGAAAACCTTTCATTTCCGGCACTGGATGTCTTCTCCGTGGTGGCTTTCTTGTTCTCTTTCATGGAGTTTGACGTAATCTATAATTCATAAACATTTTTTCACATCCAGGCAGCTGTGGATTTGTCACAGTGAATTTGTCAGGCTCGCAGGGCTATCTTTCTGGAAGGCCTGGGTTTAAATTGAATTAGTAGAGATTGAGGTGATAATGTCTCATCTCTGTCCACCTCCCCCCGAGGATACCTGCAACAGCTCCATCTAGTGAACAAGCACTTAGTGCTGTATGTGGCTCCAAATGGCTAGAGAAGAAGAACTGAACTGATCTGTTTACTGCTGTTTGCCTTCTGTTTGTGACTCATGTTTCGCTGTGTTTTGGTGTCTGTAGTTGAGAATATTGCCCACTGTGAGTTTGCCTACCTGCGGGACCTCCTCATAAGGTCAGTCTGTGTCTGTGGTCAACAAACCGTATTACTAGTATACACTTGTGGGAAAAAGTGTGCTTAATTATGTCAAATGTACACTTTGTAACATACTTTAGATCTTAAAAGTATATATTAAAATATAAATATTAAAAGGTTTAATTAAGGAGTACAAGTTCTTTATACACTTAAGTGCACTTAAAAAGTGTGCTTTGTAGCATGTCAGATTTGTTTTATTAAAAGTAGATTGGGCTTTAAAGATGTACACTTACTTTTTGTTGACTAACTTACTAAAGCACATGTAATGATTTAACATTTTAACTGTAGTGTTATTTGACATTTAAAGTTAATATATTTTTAGTATATGTACTAAATTGCAACTTCTTTACAAATGTGTAATTACAAATATATTTAAATGCTTGTGATACAGATTTCAATAGAAATGACATTAAATGTTATTTTAGTTTAGCATAAGTCCTTTATCAGGATATTCAACAGTAACCTTTAACCATATTTCAAAGAAAATATAAATACTTATATACTGTAAAGATTAATTGGTCTGAATGAAGTCCTAGTTAAGATGGTCAAAAGGACACTCTGAAGTTTAGCTAACTGCGTTTACAATCAATCTAAACTATAATACTTGATTTTCATTTAAGAAATGAACGTGAATTTAAGTGTCATTAAACATTACTGTACATTTTTTAAAAGTATATTAACTCTACTCTTTAAAAATATGCTAAAGTGTACAGCCGTGTCACTAAATTGGAAAATGTAATCTGTCATCATTTGCTATTTTCTTGTCACATTTGTTTTATCCATGCAGTGAAAGTCAGTCAAAGTCAAATTCTTGTTTAAGCATTTTGAAGTTAAAAAAAAAAGTAATATCTTCTTTTGTGTTCCACTAAAGTGGGTTAAAATGGGTGTGGACTTAAGGGTCAGTAAATGATGACAGAATTGTCATTTTTGGGTGAACGATCACTTTAGTTCTAAGTGAACGTGTTCGTGACATCTGCATTATTCATTACCCATCATGCTGAGCTTGTTTTCGTCATTCTAACGTGTGATTGGCTCATGTCCTGCAGAACTCACATGCAGAACATTAAAGACATCACCAGCAGCATCCACTACGAGATGTACCGAGTCCGCCGGCTCAACGAGAACAACACTCAAGCCAACGGCCTCGGCGAGCACCATCCGGCCTGCCACGAAATCTAGCTCCCCATCCAAACGACCCCTCCACCCCCACTCCTCGCTCCTCTCCAATCCCCAATCCTCCATTCACCTCACGCTCTGTCCCGCCCCCTTCCTTCAGCCATGGCCTGAGGTGAAGAGGTCCATCTAGAGAAGCACATAATGACTTTACCTCCCAGAAACTCCAGCACAGTGCCCTTAAACCCTCCCGCCCACTGCATGGGCACCGGAGGGCCGCAGAGGTCAGAAATCCAGCCGCTAAAGAGCTTCTCCATATACTGCATGCGTTTGACTCGATCTGCTGATGCTCCAGGTCTGTGTCTGTGTGCAGAGGCTGATTATGAGGCCGCTTCTGATTGGTCAAAAGCTCGTCACATGCATCCCTCTTCCTTTTGATATTTACAGGAGATTGCTCAGAAGGCTCCTTTCTATGTGATTTGTTGAAAGCTCTCTTAATATTTATGCTTCACTTTGAGCGGATAAGTCATCTCCTGAAACCAGAGCTGGTGTTGCAGCACCATTATAAAACTACAGGTTATCTGATGTCTTTCCCTTCAAAATGTCTAATGGTTGCCTATGGCATTGTGGAGAACCTGGTGTGCCGTTGTTCCTGTCACATCTGTGCAAATAATTACAGGGTCCCTGGTACCGTATAAAAACCGTCATGATTGAAATTACAGCTTTGGGATTTGCGTTGGAAAGATTATTCAAACTGAATAGTATTTATGTCGATTAAATGGGATTGTTATGTTCTTATTTAGTGCAGAATGTGCCCTGAACTGGAAGGAGAATCACAGTTGGTTCAATAGGCTTTTAATGAATCATTTAATTTAGTGTACACACCGTTTTTATCAGTGCCGTTTCTCTGAAACCTTCCAGACCTCCTCGTTCTCTTCCAGTCATGCCAAAAATGTGGAAGTCTGCACCATCTTTTGTCAGTTTAAGTGTCTTGTTTTGTCTTCGCCTCGAGGAAAGGGCCTACAGGAGAGGGAACTCAAAGTGCCTTAAAGCTGCCTGCCACATCTGATGAGGAGCCACTTTTAAGAACGGCGAAATTCCTCCGGCTTTGTTCTTTGTCTGCAAGCCCCTTTATAAATGCTCATCATTGGGAAAACACCTTCGTTTTGTCCTGTGCTGTATATTCAAAGTGATTACATTTTTGTATTGGCATTCAGAGTAACACAAATAACTTTGATATCCTGTTATTTTAAAGAAATAAAGATTTAAATGCTAAATAATTATTTTGACTCTCTTTATAAATGATTAATTGACTCCTAAATGTGTCTAGACTTTGTAGTTGCACACATGTTTTGGTAAAAGGAAACATTTAATAATGAGCCCTGTTTTCCACGCCATGATTCATGACTGTTTTTGTGCAAATTTTCCACCTAGGTGCTAAATTATATTGTCAGTCGGGTAAAATGAACTGCTTTTATTAAAGGCATTTAATTCTGACAATCATTTGAGATTTTCTTTTCTACAAGTATGTGAAAATTATTTTCTAATTCTATTAACAAGGATATTGTGTATTACAGTAAGTACATCAGAGATACTAAATTAAATTTTTTATCTATGAGTACTGATCATAAATATTGCTCTTTAAACTACCATGATGATGATATTTAAACAGCCATTTCATACATACACACACACACACACACACATGAGGTTTCTCACAGAACAACCCTACCTGAATCACCGGTTACTATCACGCTTACAAAGTTCTTGGTTGTCCTGAAATGTGATGTAATGTGCATGTTTTGGCCATTTTACTAGGACCATTTAGACACATAGAGTTGATCCTAAACACCAGCACCCAGGCTTTTCTAGCAAATGTCTTGTACACTAAAGGAATGTCCTCACTAACATCTTTGTCATTGTGACGTTGCATGTCTGTATTTACTGTATCTCCCTTGCCATCATCTCAAAATGGAGATGTGTTCACTCTTAAAATGGCTCCCTGTTTTCTCACCTTAAGGAAACGGATGTTTTGCTTGAACCTCATGTCTACACCTCTGCCTCTCAGCTCACATCTCTGCGATCCGAGGGAAATAGATGGCGAGGCATCTGTTATCTGCGGTCTCTGTTTGCTCTCTCTCCCTCCTGCTCCTCCCTTTATGTGTGGCAGCACCGCTTTTACATGTTGCTGTAATTAAATTAATTTGCCATTTGAATGAGCATAGTTTGTCTCTGGATGCCCTCTTCATGAAGACGAGAGAGCCCTTGGAGTGCACTTGTTAGTGGGCAAAGCCCCCACTGTTTACAAGGCACTAAGCTCTAAAGGTGGCACATTTTCACCCTTGATAACTAGCTCCTGTCTCTCTCTACATGATGCATGTGTCTGTATTTGCTGTCACTCTTAATTATGCCGTCTTGTTTCATCTACATTTTGGAAAATAGTAAATAAATATAGAAATCTGCTTAGCAACTACTGCCATCTGACCAGCTCAGGCAGTTGAAGATGCTTCCTGTTAATGCAAACACTTCAGCACGTTAGAGGAAATGTCATTATTTGAATTAAAAAATAAATATTAGATAAAAAGGCCTTACACTTTGTCTAAAATTAAAAATAGAATTGTCTAAAATAAATGTGATTAATGCATTCATTGATTTGAAGGACATTGACTGATCTGAAGTAAAATACGGTGTGTGTGCTGTGGGTCATGATGAAGTCAAACCAGCTGACAACCACCGGCCCATGAAGACTGAAGTAACTCCACTTGTTTGTCTTCTACCTTCATGTCAACATCATGAAGGTGAGGACGTACGAGTTTATGAATGAACCACTCTTAAAACCTTCCTGTCTGTCTACTGTTGACATTGACATCCACTCAATACACGTGACTACTTTTGTGTATTAAGTCCAAACAGAATGTGACTAGACAAGAAGCATTTTGCACCTTTCACATAATATACATACAAATAAGAGTGAATATGTGCATATTTCAAAATATTACTAGAATTTGCTTCACTGTTACTTTGACCATTTCCCCTAAACTTTCTCCATGTTGTATGTCTGTTTGTTTGACTATTAACTGGGAAAGAGCATCTGTGATGTTGTCTGCAGTCTTTCCTCGCACTGAGGAGGCCACTGGAAGCCAGCATTTGTATGGACCACACTAATGAACTGCAACACTCGAACTGAATCATGCAGATAGTTTGATGTGTTTGCATAGTGTGATTGTTAATGTAAATGCCAAATGTAGCCTATAGAAGGGGTGCAGACAGTTAATAGTCATTATGTAGAGTAGCTATACTCATATGCCGGCGTAACCTTTGTTAAACTCTTTTATTATTTCCACACAATAATCAGCATATGCTCGAGCTGTCCTTGAGGTCTCCTTCGTAGTAATTAGCAGAAAGTTGACAGCTCCAATTCTGACTCCTCTCTAATCTGCATATGTTAGCCACTATAAGACCGTGTTAATTAAAACGGCTTATTTCAAAAGAGCGTTTTGTAGGACTCCACTTTAATTAGACCGTTACCTGGATTTAAGTTTTAAATCAGTGCTCAGAGCTGGCGTGGTCGTGGCCCCCTGCCGTCAGGCTCCACCTTGCCCCTTGATTACCTCTGCAGGCATCTGTGTGATTTGTTTCCAATTAGTTTTTCTCATCCTTTCTGCATCGCTTCATTTTCCTGTTTTCCTTCTGCCTCTACCTTGCCGCCCGTCTGTATCGCTCTTCTTGCTCTTCATATGTCAGATGTTCTTGGTTCCTCTCTGTCTGCTGGCTCGATGCCAGGATCTCAGACATGCCAGGGAGGGGTGCATGCAGCCATATGTAAATCATACTAGCCTTGATTAGGAGGCAGCAGCAAATTCAATTAAATTTGGTGTGGTGGGTGGGAAAGGTGGTCTGTCAAGTCAATTGCAATCCTTTTGACAATTACAATTTAAAAGGTTTTTATTTTATTATTTTTCCCCTCTAGTAATGCTATTATGTTTTGCATTTTATTTTGAATTATTTATTAAAATATTTATCATTTTGAGATTTATAAAATACATTTGGATTTTTATAAAAATAAGCAAAACTTTGTGATAGCAAGGTGTCAGGTTTTGAAATCAATTGTAACAAAAGTGTTATTTTATATATTATTTTTTTTAATTAATTTTGTATTATTTAGTTTTTGTTTCATATTATTTTAATATAACCCTTTAAAGTGTATTTTTTTGCTATTAATTCTTTATATTTATAAATTCTGTTATAATAGTGTATTCGAATTTGTAAACAGTTGTGGTGCATTTTATTTAATTTTACATTATGTTATACATTTATTATTATTTGTTTGTTTTAAAATATTACTTTTTTTTGTAAATAAAAAATCCATTGCACACACAATGTTATTTTATTTTTATCAACATTATTCATATTATTTGTATTTATTATTTATTTTATATTATTATTCATATTATTTATTATGTTTTATTTTAATTTACATTAGCCAAAATGTGTAATACTGAGTGTCAGGATTTGAAGTCAATTAGATGTAGTGCATGTCTATTGCACGTGCAACGGTTTATTATAAAACAGATTGAGAAACAGAAAGAGAGAGAGAGAGAGAGAGAAAGGAAGAGCAAGAGAGGATCTTCCCTCATTTCCTTTTGATGTGATGATTTTTCCCGAAGCTAATGGCTGTGAGTAATTACGCCAATCAGTTTCCAGTGTTCTTGCTGTCGTAGCATTTAGTGAGACAATGCTGGGGTGTCGTACATGTATACTAATTGTGCGCATGAATTTGGCAGTAAAGGGACGCATTCAGGAAAAGGGTTTATGCAGATACGGGAAAGATCAAATATGCTTGCTTGCTTGCAATGTACTAACCTGACAGCATCCTTGTTCATCTATCTTAACCGTTGTTTGGATTTTTTTGACATTTCATTCTTGCAGGACTGCTTGGGGCTCTGGTGTTCTGCATCATGATATAGTCTTTTGGTAAAGATTGAAGAGTCAACAGAAAGAAAAAGAGACAGGTGACTGAGTGCATGTGCCACATTGAAAGTTGTGTTTGGCTGTCAGTGTCTGATTTCCTCTCTTTCCGGCAGAGTGCATGGGATCCCAACCTCTTGGCCAAATGAACAGATGTCTGATGATGATTGGTAGTGTGGCCAGAGCCTAATGATGGGCATTTCTCTTTAGTTGAGCGCACATGGGCTTTGTTCCAAGTTAGCTGCCTATGGAGGCATTATAGTTGTTGCCAGCTGCTACGAAATACTGCTGCCTTAACATCAAGTTTGTAAAAAATTCTAAGGGAGCGTCACATTTGTCCTTCACAGAATTCAGCTCAGTAAAGATCTGTATGTAAACACACAGACCTATTTATATTTAATTCAATACTATTCAATACCACTAAGAAGTAGGGCTATTGATAAAATACAGTTCAGTGCAGTGTTGTCATTGTTAATTGACTAACTGAAATCATTTGAAGTACTAAAATCACTAAATGACAGCTAAATCCAAATTTAAAACAGAAACTATTAAAAATGACAAAAGCACATAAAATCACTAAAACAAAAATCAATATATACAAAATAAATATAATAACAGCTCAGTTGAAATAGTAATGTGGTAGCCTACTATTGTAGTAAGCAACATAAAACAAAACAAAATGTTTAATGTATGCACATAAATATAGACCTATATATTTGATCTAACTTCAATTCATTTAGAAAATGATATTTTACTGAACCTATGTATTAAAATTTAAACAAAGGACACAGTGCTTTTTTCTCCCCTAAACCACCCAGTGTTACTTAATACAGTTTTACCTAAAAAAAAAAAAAGTAATGTTAACTACAGATCTATGGGAAGTCGTGGCCTAATGGTTAGAGGGTTGGACTCCCAATAGAAGGGTTGTAAGTTCTAGTCTTGGGCCGGCAGGAATTGTGGGTGGGGGGAGTGCATGAACAGCTCTCTCTCCACCTTCAATACCACGACTTAGGTGCCCTTGAGCAAGGCATCGAACCCCCAACTGCTCCCCGGGCGCCGCAGCATAAATGGCTGCCCACTGCTCCAGGTGTGTGTGTGTGTGTGTGTGTGTGTTCACTGCTCTGTGTGTGTGCATTTCGGATGGGTTAAATGCAGAGCACAAATTCTGAGTATGGGTCACCATACTTGGCTGAATGTCACTTCACTTCACTAAATGGCGTTATAGTTCAAAAAGCGTCATTCTGAAAACCAATAGAAAATTAATTAGCCATTTCTTAATAGCAATACCTCAGATTCTTTAGTTTTTAAGTTAAGTCACAATTACACACTGCTGAGATAAGCAGTAATCCACAAATGTACATGTTTGGGCACTTTTGCATCTGACTGCATTCCACATTTACAGTTTTGTCCTCTAGATGGCTCTCCAATCTCCATCTATGGACAAGACCCAGTGAAGCTCAGTGTGATGTAGTGCGAGCACTTCCTTCTAGAATCAGACTGACTGTTTGCACTCAGGTGTAAATAGCACTCGCTGCACAGCAGATTTATTAGCTCTTCAGTAGTTTCACTAAATGAGAAAAAAAAAATTCAACGAAATGCAAGTTTGATATCAGATAGTTACGCATGTGCTTCGAGATTTTGCACAGTAGTCAAAATGAATCAATGATAAGTATGTTGGACCCCAAACAAACTTCAAGATGATGCAGTTCAATTTTTGTAAGTGTTTTATCTGAAAACCAATTAGGTATCAGGGGAGAATATTTCCATGTTGCATCAGCGGAGTCAGTGGCCTGTTTCCTTCTCGGCCCGGATGTTGTTGTCTGTGCTGTGCGCGTGCCTGCTGCTGCTCCGATGGAGTTAATTATCTGCATTAATGAGAGCAGCTCACTCATTTATCATTGTCTCATTCACTCTGCAAGAGCCTGACTAGAGCAGCACTGCCCCCTATCAGTACCCTGAGATCTGTCTGTGTGTGTGTGTGTGTGTGTGTGATGCCTCTGAATGATTTTGTTGTGCATTGCACTCATATGGTGTTGATTTCCATGTGATTCTCCATTCAGCATTCATATCCTGGATAAACTGACATTGTTAAATATACATACGTTCATGCACACTTTTATGTATACATGGTCTCCATGCACCAGCATGTTTTATTTATTTTGGACGTGTTATTTTCATCTGTCCAGGGCTAGATGAAGGCCTCTTTGACTCTCGGTTGAATCAGATTTCTCATATATCATCTGCTGTCCGGTCGGCCGGTGGCTATATAACTTTACATTTAAGAGACAGCTGGCCAATCCTAGCCTCACAAGAGCTACTCCACATCAGGACCCATAAAAGCAGTGATTCGTCTTCTCGCTGGGGAGCGAGTGTATATTCCATCTGGGTGGCAAGTGGACGTTTGGGGCGTTAACACCATCAGGACACCTCTTTAACCTCCACATTCCCTCTGTGGATCTTCATATTCCTGGTTTTTCCTTCAATCTGCTCCTTCTGTGTAAAATATGGAGGGATTGTGGAGATTGCTTGATGCATTCAATCAGATGCATTCAATGTGGGACAGGTGATGCGTGACCGCAGGATAGCTGGAGAATGAGTTTTGGATGAATAAAAAAGAGTGGAGGCCGTAACGGAGGCGATGATGAGTGGTCTTACGGTTGTAAAGAAGCAGTAGAAGGGGCTTCCACCCAAGTAAATTGCCCTTTACTAGCATATTGCAGAAGCCAGTCTTTATTTCATGCGGTCGGGGATTCACGTCTGCAGCCATTACTGTCTCCGTGTCGTCCCGGATGGTGGAAGTGCTGATATGGGACATTGGATGGACACGTCGGCGCTAAGGCTAATAGTATAATCAGGTACTAAGGAATTCATTTTCTCCTTGGCTGCACTCTGTGTGCGGTTGGGATGCAAAGAGGAGTCGAGAGAGATGCGGAGGTTAACCTGTGCTCTGTTAGCCCACGGTAACTCCCCCACTCAGCATTAAACTATAACCTCTACAACTCCCACAGCCCTCTGCCAAAGGTCAAAGGTCAAGAGCCAAGCATTCATTTAATGCTCATGCCACTCATAGGGATGAGGAAGCTTTCTTTACTGTAAATAGCACCAAAAGACATTTATTAATTGTGTAACAAACGATCAAGGAAAAAATCCTAGAATGCCTTCCTGTTTATACACACAGACACAGAGTGTGTTTTGCATAATGTGATATTTTAAGTCAGGTTTTTATTCTGCAGAAAGTCACAGAAACTTTGGCTCACTTTTGCATACAAAAATGATACATTATATATATATATATATATATATATATATATATATATATATATATATATATACATGTGTGTGTGTGTGTGTGTGTGTGTGTGTGTAAGGGATAATCAGTGGTTTGCCATGCATTAAAGGATTTTAAATATATGTGTGTGTGTGTGTGTGTGTGTGCATCAGTTAAAGCAACACGTTAATAGGGAACGGTTATTAAACAGACTTGAAACTATCTGTGCATTAAGCGTTTTTAATGCATACCTGCCTGCTAATCGGAATCCAGTATTCAGACAGAAATAAATATGAAATAAATGTTTTTGTTTTTATAAAGAAAACTAAACCTTTTTTGGCTTAGTGTAACCATATTTTCACAAGCATTATTTCAAAAAGTTCATGCTTTTCTAATGCATATTATGTATGCATGTGTTTGATTATATATGTATGTGCTTGTTTGTCATATAAATTTCAAATAGAAAAATACTGAAAGGTCCTAGAATATGATACTTTTTTTCTTTCTATTTTTTATTTATTTTGAATAATGACATGTTTTGTGAGATGTTCTCATTGGTTAATGAATGTGCCAGGGTGCGACCCCACAGACGGATCCTAAAGCAGCTTATTCTGCCAGAACAGGCCACTCATGTCTTCTCCCTCCCCCTCCAGTGTTATCTTCCTCTCCTGTTTACCACTGGCTCACTAATGGAAAAAAATTTGCAGCAATATGCAAAAAAGCCGCTAAGGCAAATGCAGGTTTCCCAGGCAACAAGGAGGTTATATTCCTGGGCGCTGATGGAAATCAGTGTAGCGCGCCTAGCTCTCGCATCCTGCTGAAAATTAGATAGGAGAGCAGCGCATACAAAGAAAGAGACGTGGAAGGAGCGAGAGTAGGAAGGGTCCCAGGGGCCAATTCTACTTCAAGCCATATTTAGTTTTCATCAGCGGCCCTGGCAGACATGCTGGCTCTCACTACTTTATATGTGTTTCTGTGGAAATAGAAGAAGAAACACAGCAACAAATATAACTTCACTCTCACAGATAAAGCAATGTCCACATTCGCATGTAGCTACTTTAATTTTTCAGTATTAATATTACATTTGGGAAAACTGCTAAATGTACTAGCAGCCATTTGTGGGTTTAACCTGCTCAGCTTTGAATGTAATATAATATAAAAAAATGCAGTCTCCATATCTTGTTTCATTAGCAGGATGTGGAATATGTCATCAAGCATCTGAAGGCACGGTGGACCACGAGTATTTCATTGAAATATCTAGTCAAGTGAAGTCGTGGAAGGTAGTGAATGAGGAAGAGAGATCAATTCAAATGAGAAATGTCAAGAAGTCCATTTCTTCAACATTAAGAGAGAAGGATTTCGCCTCCAGACATTCTTGAAATTTCCTTCCATGTGTATTTTTTTGTATTTATTTGTATTTTTAGCTATGTTCTCCTGGCACAGCTCCAGAAAGGTTCATATTTAACAAGCTTTTTGATTTAAAAATATAAAAATGATGTTCTTCAGTCTAGTTTTAAACTCCACTATTGAAACTGAATATTACAACCTTTAGCTATATGTCAGCTCCAGTGTAATAATATCTCCAAAATAATATCAATGTTTCTTATTATTTGCACATACTTAGAGAAATGTGCAACTACACCCACTGAGACGCAGTTCAAGGCGAAAGCATCTAGTGAAAGAAAATTATAATTATAATAATTTTTCTCCTCTATGGCAGACAGCTTTCATTTACTTTCATTTATTACTCTTTGAGCAATTCAATATTTCATTACTTTTACTGTATGTCTGAGCCTTTAGCCTTCTTATGTAGTTATATTTACATTTTCATACAATCTAAAGTATTTAATTTTTTATATTCATTGTCCGTATTGATGTGCTCTTGTGGCGTTAATAATATCCTTAATATCTTTGAGAACAGCCACTTCAACCAATGCCACCCCGCTCTTTATATCAAAAGATTTTTTTGGATTAACTCTTAATATTTGATTTTCCTTTTTCTTACAGCTAAATCAAACCTAAAATAATAAATTTCCAACAGCTCAGCTCTTTTCTCAGCTGGAGTTTTCCTGCAGGAAAGGGGAGATCGCTAACCTTCAGTCTGCTTGGCTCTTGATATTGAACAGTAAAGAGAAACACTGGGGAATGAAGGCATACGGGCATCTGAACCGTGAATATGTTGCTTTATTTTCTTTATTTTACTCCTTCCATTGTTCTGTTTTTTACCTTCTTTCCCTTCCTAGTGCACTGTTTTGTGTTGGATTTCTGTTAACATGTTAAGGTAGTGACATTTTCTCTTCCTGAAATATCATGCTTTAATTAGCGGCTGATGTGTGCTGAGCTGCATGACTGAAATCTATTCATTAAGTGAATATTTCTATTTCTGTTGACCACAGGAAAGATAGAAGCTGGCAGACACTGTATACAAAGACATATGAGGGAAAGTATATTGCGAGCAGAGAAGTGATCTTAGAAACGGTGGGAGGTTTAACTATCACTCTTCTACACCTTTGACATTTCTAATTATGTGTTTTGTAATTCTGGGCAGTTGTTCTTATACTTTCACCCCTCTCCCACTCATGACTTCTTTTTCTCTCTCGGTTTGTCATTTCCACAGTACTGTTTTATATGTTTGCGATGTAATGAATAAATCTGAACTGTCACAAATGGCAGTCTATAAAAAATACTGGCAGATGCAAAGAGAGACTTCATTATTTTTTTTAGAATATCAGTTTTTCATTCTCGTCTATCTTCATTGCCCTCTTCCTGATCTTGTTGTTCTTTCCTGTCTGTCTCGTGATGACTGTATTGTGATCATGATAGCAGTGATGATGCTTGACCAAGCACATCAATCTAACACAGGGCTGTAATTGGGCTTATTTTCCTTGAATGGCCAAATCTTTCCTTTCTGACATGGATTTAGAGCTCTCTCTTAGGCGTTTTCCAAACATAAACACACTGTTCATGCTCATGTAAATGTGTATATGTCTCTATACTAGAGCTGTGTGTATATATATATATATATTTATATATATATATATATATATATATATATATATATATATATATATATATATTAGGGATGTCCGCTTAATGCATTAACTTGATAAAAAAAAGATAATGCAATTATGATAAATAACATAATTAAGGCACTGGCCCCGCCCCCAGATATGTACGTTATCTTACAGTACATACAGTTGACTGTTGAAAAATATGATGCAGGGCAACACCTCCAATAAAATATTTATTTTTAAAGCTGCAGTTTGTAATGTCTACCTGATACTTTCTCATTTAACACAAAAATTGCTTTGTGCTTATTTTCAATGTCAAATTTATTTTGCGATTAATTAATCGAAACATTGTATAATTAATTAGATAAAAAATGTAATACACACACACACACACACACTCAAATTGGGGTCTTAATTCTGAGTCTCTCCAGCTCACCAAGGCTGCATTACATTTATTTGATTCATTAAAACTGTAATATAGTGAACTAATTTAAAATCACTGTTTTCTATTTTAATATATTTTAAAATGTACTGTATGCTTGTGATGGCAAAGCTTAATTTTTAGCATCATTACTCGAGTCTTCAGAGTCACATGATCCAGAAATCATTCTAATGCACTGATTGAAACATTTCTTATTATTATACATGTTGAAACCTAATATTTTGTGCAAAAAATTATTATTATTATTTGTTTTATCAATCCTTGCTGAATAATTTTTTTAAAAAGAAATACTGATCCAAAACGGACTGAAAATTACAGATAAAACTCTAGTCCTGATGTGTGAGGCTTTAAAAATGTATCATAAGTAGTATTTGTTATAAAATGTGTAATTGGGAGGTAAAACAGCTCTTTGAAACTCCTTAAATAAGGATGTGGATATTTTAACTGCAGTTGATTAATTAAGCTCAATTAATCTCAATTCAACCTTTCTGACACTGTTGCTCTTTATAATGTCTGAAGAAATCTTAAAATCAACCCAATGAAAGAGCTAAAATCATTCAGGATATGAAATAATCGTATTCTCCTTCAAATTAAAACTTTTAACTCCCTAAATGATGTCCTAAATGATCTGTGAAGTGGACGCAGCAGATAGGGGCAGACATTTTAATCGGAGTTTGACTTGACTACACTGAAACTGAATCATAGTGTCAGATAAGATTATTATCTTGAGGTATGATATGATCTCTGTCTTTATCTGATAGGCCTCATCAGTGTCAGGAGCGGACATGTAAATGAAGGAGGGATGATAAATGGTTAAGTGTAAAATCTTTGCTCTGTCCTTTGACTGCTCTGACAGCCCGTGTTCCTCTGTCTTGTGCCACACTCACTCCATTAGAGGAAATGAAAGCCCTTGGCTGGACTGAGCCACAATTACAGGCACAATTACTTCCTCTACAAATCGCCCCAGATCCCTACGCCTGATTATCAAATTAGAGCTATTAATAAGCTTCCCGCTGTGTGCGTGTGCGATGGAGAGTGCCCTCTCTACTCTCTACACGTTAGCATACATCCTATCGTCTTATAATTCTTATAATTCAGTTTCTCTTAATTCAGACGCTAGCTAAACATTGTTTTCCTCATCATTAATGTAGTTTCTCTGTTCAAGCGGCACATGGAGAGAGCGTGAGCCAATCGTCCATCTCTTCCTCTGTAGTTATTGAATGAAAAAAATCAATAAAAAAACAAGAATGAATGTCTGATGGTGTTGAAAGCTTTAGTACAGCTTACTGAACTGCATCATGTCTAGTCTAATCTCCCAGTCTGTGTTTTATTCAAGAAAAATAGCAAATAAAACCGCTTTTCATATTGCCCACAATGCTTAAATAGGGAATGTATTATTAAATACAGTATATGCACAATATTATGCATCCTGTTTGAATAAATGTCTAAAATTATATTATATATATATATATTGTGCTAAACTCAAATTCACAAAATGGCCAAATTTGATAGAGCAGGTAACAGTCAGAAAAAGCGATGTCTTTACTTTCTTTTTTGTCTCGTTTTTATTGAATCACGGTTTGTTATTAACATACTAAATGTGTCTCTCTTCATCTAAAACAGAAAGAGTAAGCCTAAACGAATTTACCTCAGAGCAAATGGGAATAGACGTGGCAGAGGAGGGTGAGGGCCAAATCTTCTGAATTAAATCTGATATTAGGCAATGCTGGCTCGATTCAGGCCTCAAAGCAGGGAGAACTATCCATATCTCCAAATCAGAGTCTGTAGATTGAAAGTGTCACCTAACTGAAAGTGATTTAGGGCCTGCATCGGCTGGCAGTGCATACATAAATTCAGCCCTGACAGCCACTCGAAAGTCTCCCGTATCAACATTATGAGGTATTTGCATGGCAGCGCCTTGGAGATTATGCACCATGCAAATGATGTAGCTCGCTGGATGAGGTGATTTCAGTCCTCCCCGCACCCGTCCTCACCCTCACACCCCAGGGGATCGGAGCTCCGCCTTTGTTCGCATATTCATTTTTCCCCCCTTGCTTTGCATGTCCCTGGTTTTATATGCTCGCCTGCTTGGGCATCTAAAGGCATCAGCGCTCACCGGCTCCTGGGACACAAAAAGCCATTTTTCATTTAAGACGCATGGCAGCCCAGCACTCAGACCAACCCCCCATTGTACCTTTTAAAAATGCCCTCTTGGATATTTCCAGTTTCTTTTTCTGGTTTTGTAGAAGATGCTGTAACAATGGCTGAACAGATCAACCAGCAAAAACAGCATCTTTATCTTGTGCTACTGGCCTACATTTCAACAGTCTGAAAACTATAATGAAAATAATGCATTTCCTAATATTGGCTAAATTACATACAGTGTCCCATAGTGTGTAAGGATGGTACACTTACAGTAAAATCACACTTAAAATGTTTGAATTTAATTGCATCAGATGCAAAATATCAAACAATATGGCATCTGTAAACAATCTTTAACACTTTAATATAGGAACCATAACAACAACTAGCAACTAGTTGCCTATTAGCATGCATATTTTTAACACATTGGCTGTTTATAAGTACTTGAGCAGCACATATTCTGCATAACCATATTCTACATTCCTAATCCGACCCAATACTAAATTTAACAACTACCTTAATAACAAGCAGCAAATTAGGATTTTATTGAACAAAAGCGAGGTCAGTGGTTTGTTAATGGTGAGAATAGGACTTTAAAATAAAGTGTGACTAACTTTTTTTAATGACCCTTAACTAACTGTTTCCAAGGCTATTTTAACTGGATGTATAATGTCCAACTCAATATTGAAGTCCTAGCAAAGTGATCATGACTTGAACATATTTCACTTACATTTGGCAATCAGAATGTGTTCAAATATGTTTCAGACTGTTTGCCTTAATTTTGAACAGTATATCTGTTGTTTTCTCATTAAACCTTTTGCTAAAGCTTTTATATTTACACTAATGCTTTTGCCTGGAGCTTTCATCCAAAGCCACATACAGTTGCTTCAGTATATACTTCATGAATCGACCGTTTGAACGACAGGGACGCTTTTAAAAAATGCAGCGTGTGCTATTTTCTTTAAAAGAAATGCCACTCGGTTAGATATTTTGTTAAATAATGCAGAGCTATTTTAAACGTGGAGTAAGCATCATACTATTTGCAGCTGCTATATTATGTGTAATATATTATATACATTACTGTATGCTGCACTTTCAGAAAAAGGTACAGAAGCTGTCATTTGGGCAGTACCCCACATCTGTACCTAATTTAACCCTTTTTTTTATCCCCTCATTGTTTTGCAC
This sequence comes from Carassius auratus, assembly GCF_003368295.1. Taxonomy (NCBI): domain Eukaryota; kingdom Metazoa; phylum Chordata; class Actinopteri; order Cypriniformes; family Cyprinidae; genus Carassius; species Carassius auratus. The sequence goes on along the minus strand of NC_039270.1, from coordinate 23,499,085 downwards.
CGACCATTATTTTTTATAATCCTGAAGGAGCTTTTCTGGTCTTATGTGTTATGAACTTCGGCTGTGGGCTCAGTGAGTGACCGTTTCCTGGCCTGCCCCACGAGATGGTTCCTGACACCTGTGTATTTGTCTACAAGTGGCAGCGCTTCATTCACGGTGCATTAGTCTGTCGCTAATCTATCTTCTGCTGAAACAAGTGGATTAAGACTTATCATCCAGACAGGCAATAGCATCTGATGGATGACACCCTTCACTCGGCCCTGACAAGGGTTTCTCTCATCGCAACAGAAAATAGAATCAGAAACAGCTCTCTTACTGTAATGACATTTTTCTCTCTGTGTAATAGGATTTTCGGCACAGTCCACAGCTATTCTTGTGTCGCGTGTTGTTTGCGTGTATTACTGATCTTGGTAGTTGCTCTCACCTTTGTAAGTTCAAGATTCATACCTGTCTAGACCTGAATATACTGGTTTGTTAGCATTGAGCGAAGCATCTAATGGAGAACAGAACATGACAGGATTTGACATTAACTTCAGGATAAAAAGACGAAGAAATCCAGAACTATATACATCAGTGTTTGAAGTTTGGTGTAAGTTTTATACGATGTAATTCATTCCTGTTATGCAGAGCTGAATTTTCAGCGTCATTACTCCAGTCTTCAGTGTCAAATGATCCTTCAGGATTCATCCTTTTTTTGGGATTCTCTGATGAATAGAATGTTATAAGAAATATAATTTATTTGAAGTAGAAATCTTTTGGAACATCATTTAGTCATTTTTGATCAGTGGAATGCATCCTTACTAAATGAAAGTATTGATAAAAATATTTGAATTTTATGTTACAGAATAACTAAACTACTAATATTTATTCTCAATAATAAAATACTTAAAACACCTCACATTCACTTTTCAGAAATAACACTATTATTTCACTATTAACACTATTATTTCTTATCATATTATTTTGAGGCAGCTCTTTCGTTGCTTGTTTTGACCAGAGGGCTAGTTACAAGAAGCTATAGACAGATGCTTCTTTTCCCACTTTGTATAAGCAAAGCTAATGGAGCTCAAAGTGTTCTTTAAGAGCAGATTCACTGGTTACGCTTCGGGGTCATTACGAGCCAGGCCTGCTGTGTGTTTGATTAAACGGCTTGAGTTCACACAGAAACACCAGGATGCTAATCGCGGGAAAGAGATGGGAGATCGCCTCCATTTCCCTCAGCACCAGGACTTTGATGATAGACGGAGAGAGCAGAACATGGAGAGGAAAGAGAAAGTTGAAGGAAAAGAAATGAATCACAGAGAGCAAGAGAGACGGCTTTGATTAATTAAGCCTCCTACACTCATCAGGCTCCTCACATGGGTGAGTACTTGTCCTGAGCAGACGTGAATACCTCAGGGAGCTCAGACAGAGCAAGCTGGATTGAAAAGGATGAATATTAATGCTTGCCTAACACCCAGTTTACTCACAAATGGGCCATGTGTTTGTTCAGGCCAAACAGGACTGTTGACAAGACAGAAAATATGTACCTCGCTAATGCTAATCAAAATTGTGCATGCCGAATGCGCTGTGGATTCAGTGCAGCGGGGCATGCGACGACAGTCTTGGAGGAACAGAAGTGTTCACATGCTCTCGTAACGCTCAGCTAATTATTTTGCATTTATTAATTTAGGCAGCTTGATGAAAAGTGGCAACTTGATGAAATACCGAGAAACAGTGAAGATAATTTCTATGCATTTAAGTGCATGCATTCCTTACTAAAATGATAACCGTATAGAGGGAATGCAGTGACTTTTTTATGATAGGTGTTTTTTCAAAGACAGTTTCAATTCTATTGCCCTCAAAAAAAAAGAAAAAAAAAAGAGATGGATCATTTACCACATCTATGCTTTGTGACAAAAATGCCACAACAAATACATGCTGTCACACTGCATTAAGCTAAAAGCACTCTATTTGTGCCTATTTGCACAATGTGAGTACCTGTTGATATGAATACAGAAATAATTATGCAGCTTTCCTGTAGTGGAAACTAGTAATAGTATAGGAAAAACAACAGGCAAAGAAATGTGTTGTTTAAAAGAAGCGTTTTAATGTAAATTGTGCATGTTAGAATTTAAATAAATAAACATATTATATTATAGTCTAAAATAAATACATATAGCATTTGATTTTTTTTAGACTCTGCAGTCTTTTTAGATCTGACATCCACAGATAGGCTTCGAGATGAAACCATGAACGACTAACCAAATCTGTGAAAACAATAAATACTTCATGTTTGCCCAGGTTCCTCAGTTAAAGGATAACCCCATCAAACTCCAAATTAGAGGCAGGCATAACTTTATTGCAGCCATAAATAATTGACTTGGGCCATCTGTAAAAGTGGCTGATTTAATACCAGTGAATTAAATCAGCCATATAAAAATATACAAATATACAAATATATTTCCAATTGTGGATTTGCAATGACACATTAATCATTCAGTCACAGTGATCATATTTGTATTTTTGTGTTACTAAACCACTACAATAACCATTATGAGTCCATAATGACCACGGACACGTATTTCAGTGTTATAAGCTTCATAACCATCAGATGCTAGTCAGCTGGCTTTTTTTCAATATATCTTGCAATTCAGCAGCACTGTGCCAGTAGTGAGAGACAGAATAATCTCACTGCTTGTGATTTTGTGTCATAAACAATCAGGTTGTGTTAGTCTGGCTTTGAATATACATGCAGTAACAGCAGGAGATCTGTTGTTAGGCAGAACGATGCTCCAGGGAGCGGCAGATCTGTTATTACACCTGAAGCCCTGCAGCTCCAATTATTTGCCCCCCTTCTCTGCCCTTACTCGCACTTTTCCAGCTCAAACGGCCCTGGAGTGACAGGCCAATATAACCTGGCTTCAAATGAGATCAGTCCTCTGTCAGCACACACTGAATTCATTCTGGACACACAGAGCAGGTGCTCACATGAGGCACACTGATAATAGACTGGCTGAGAGAGAATGAGTCTGGATTGGATGTTATGGACGATTATATACTTCTTCTGTCTTGTGTTTAAAGAAAAAGATAAAGTGAGAAGAGGAGATATGCAAAGAAAACAAATAAAATCATCATGTTTTTGTCTGATAAATGGACAGGGACGTGTGTTTTGTAAAAATGTATATACTGGCATATAGAAAAGGAAAATGCTTCAGATGCTATAATTGGCCATTTTTAAAGTTTATCACCACTATTAATCAACTGTTAGATTTAATTTGCTTCACTTGCTTTCACAGTGTGACACGATTCTTGTTAAAGTAAAAAGATCAATAATTAGGGATGTAATGATACACTCAACTCATGATATACTGATTTCATTATACAATTTTCTATTATTTATTTATTTATTGTTTTACAAAATTAGATTTAAGACAAATTATAAATGAAAAAGGTCTCCTTTCATAATTTCTCAGACAAAATGCTGCACAGTTCTATGTGAAATTGAAATATGTCAAATAACAAAACAAATGGCAAATCAAATACATAAATAATACAAATAAAACAAATCTATGCCTGTGCTCTTTGCTTTTAAAATGAGAGGTTACCACCTCATTTTATTTAACATCCAAACAAAGGTGCTGCACACATGTACCATGACTCACGAATAGCTAGCTTTTATTTAAATTAGATTGTGTAGTTTTGAAATTTGAAGAATTTCGAAACTTCAGCTTTGTGAAACTATAGGCCTATACTACCTAAAACATCTGTATTCATCAAAAACAGCAGACGGGCTGAATGAGATGCAAATTCAGTCTCTGACAGCAGGTGGCGCTTATGGAACAGCAATGATATCATATAGTGTTTCCTTGGTTACCGCTGTAAACAAAGCATCTTTGAACACTGCCCTGCATCTCAGTGTTCGTACTATCCATCCTAAATAGCATGTGAGATTAGAGTACGTATGTCCCAAAGCATAGTTAAAAAGAGAAATGTCAAAATCCCTGGATGGTCTGCTATTTCTGGTCGATTATTGAAGAAGGGATCGGTGCCTAAGCCACTAAAAAGCTACCCTTAGCCAAAAAAGCATTCCAAATTTACTTTATTTATTTAGCTAGTCTTGGTGTGAACAATTAATCTGTGCTGAACAAGTCAATCTGAAGTCTTCTTGGTAATCTTTAGTCAAAATCGTAACATTTGTTTCCGTTCTGGAATGGCATTCGTTCTCTGATGACGTGAGTTTGACGGCTTGGACAGAATATCTTTAAACACACCTCTCCAACCGTTAGATTGCTATGAGTGAGAGACAGAGAGAAGGAGCGCAAACATAAAACCATGCATCTATTCAATATTCAATTTCAGCTGGAAATAAGTCACTACACTGAAATAAAGTCAGCAATAGCTTCCAATTGACGCAGACTTTAACGGCAAATGCTAACGGAAAGGAGACCAGAGGCCATTTGTCTTTTCTTTTTAAATGGATATATGTAGAAGAGATTTCACTACGCTGAATAAGCAGCTTTTTAGAGGAAACAGCTCATCTTTAATTAATCGACAGCCTATCTGCTAATCTTCAGCATGCTTTTCATGAAACAATAATTTCTAGATTGAACTATTTTTAGAGTTTACACCTTAAAAAATGTTTGTTTTTTTAATAAGAAAAGTCACTGATCTTTTGCAAAAGGTGGGATTCAGATCATGGCACTTCTCATTCATTCTTATGGCATAATATATAATAATATTGCCCACAATCCATTGTGCTTTGGCAAAGGATTTGGTCAAGAACTACAAACACAAATAAAAGGTGTTAAAAACTACAAACATGACGGATGTGCACCCCCCAGACAGGTTTAGATAAAGGGGTTTGAGTTACTAATAATAAACATTTAACCTGGTAAAAAAAAAATATGTATTTAGTGTTATCTGTGTTATATTTCATCCGCAACACTGATGTGAACTTTTGTAAACATCTGTTTGGAATATAATAAAAGAGTCTTTTAAAGACAATAGATACTTCTTTTTTTCATCTCATAATTTCATGATTGAATTGAACAATGCTAAAAACTTAAAATAAAAATATATAAATATTTATCGTAACAGATAAACTAGCATTTTTAAATATTTAATTTTTGTGTTTTTGTCAGTAAAAACATGATATAAGAAATATCACAACCTCTTGCTGAGTCTGAGGTAAAATGAAACCGTTGAACACATTTTTGCATGGTATGATGCTTTAATTAGCCTACTACATTTCTTACGGGTTATTTTCATTTTGGAAATTACTCAAATGAGAAATACACATTTTAAGATTTTAATACTCTTAGATTTTCATGTGAAACCATGAATATATGCAAAATGACAGTGTGGTAGCGCTCTTTACTCACGCACACTCATCAGCAGAGAACTCAGTGACTTAATTAGCAAAAACTCATTGGCATAATTAGTGATTAAAAAGCACAGCCTCCCACACACTTTACTGTGTTTTGTTTAGAGCTGTGAGTTTTGCATGCGTTAACTTGCTTAACTGTCCCTGAGCGAGCTGATTACAAGATGAGCAGAGCAAAATAAAAGAGAGGTCAAATTAGGCTGCTGGGAAAAAAAGTATTAAAATATCTATAGTGGTTCAATTTGCAACAGCTCTTAAAGAGTGGCCTTTTTTTCACCCAGCATGCATTAGTGTGATGAGGCTAACATCTTAACCTCCAGCTGAAGATTATGTTTATTTTGTCTGAACAGTGCAGGGCTGGTCAATTAGAAAATAACTCAGCCCTGGAGCCTGTATGATGGAGACCCCTTTTCCTAGCAGAATTGGGCCATTAGGCCATAGAGGATAGAGTATAAGGTTAGGAGAGCATAATTCTCTCTTAAATGAATATTATTTGCACAGTTAAACCCACTGAAACCCCCTGCTGCTTCTGTAATGAAGCTGCTTGGTGCAGCTGAATCCACACACACACACACACACACACACACACACATACACACACATTCTATTAGCTTCATCATCATATTCAGCAGTGCATCTGTCCATCCAAGAATATAATTTTATAATCAACTTTATTACAAGTTCTGGTCATATAATTAGAATATCATAAAATTGTTTATTTATTTCACTAATTCCATTCAAAAAAGTGAAACTTGTATATTTTATTCATTCATTACACACAGACTGATATATTTTGAGTTAATTAGCTGATTAGAGTGTGGCACCAGCTTCAATATTGAACCTTTTCACAATATTCTAATTTTCTGAGATACTGAATTTGGGATTTTCCTTAGTTATCAGTTATAATCATCAAAATTAAAAGAAATATACATTATACGAAATATATCAGTCTGAGTGTAATGAATGAATATAATATAAAAGTTTAACATTTTGAATGGAATTAGTGAAATGAATCAACTTTTTGATGATATTCTATTTATTAATATGACCAGCACCTGTATGTATCTTTCTCTATCTCTATATATAAATGTTAATGAGTTAGTTAAATAAAAGTTAGTAAAATTCAAAATATGAATAAATACTATAATAGTATAGCCTATAAATGACACTGAAATAACACTTTTGTGTTTTTGTAAATGAACCAATTATTAGCGTTTATTTTTAGATTTTTTTATTAATTATTTTTGCAAACATGTTGAGACTGTACAATATGCTTCATCTCCTAAAGATATTTTTCATGTGATATTTTTAGTATTCCTCTGCAAACTAACCACACAGTCTAGTCGTCACAGTAAATGTTTCTCTTTGCCAACAGTTGTTTAGTTCTAAAAAATAATCAGCATCAGGCTTTTCTGAGCCCTTGCCAATGACCCACTTATTATAAAGTGAGAATGAGAGTGAGAGGGAGAGATAGGGAGCTAATTAAGCTGAATAAACATGAATTGTGGCACTGGGACTGAACACAAGTGAGATTTACAGAAGACACGTCTGTCTTAGCAGCTGCTTTGACATCACAGGGAAATAGACGATCTGGAGGATAAACATCTCATTTTGGTATTTTTTTGTATTTCTCCAAGGAGGTCCATAAAAAAGCTTGCCATTAGCATTTCCATTCATCTCAATGGTAGTTTCTTGGCAGGAACCTTCCTGTATGTGCACCTATGAATAGCACCTACCAAACTGCTCTGTTTTGTTAGATCCATTGATTTAATCTGTTTCTGAAACTGATTATTTTATTTTTCATTTAATTTAAAATAAAATATTTCCTTGTAAAAAAAATATTCTAAATAAATAATTAAATGTGTTTATTTTGTATTATTTTAAGTCATTCTCAAAGACATCTGCATGCACATGGCACTAAACTAAAGTAGGCTACAATAAATTATATATAAATCCAATGGGGGATAACAAAGCATATAAGGAATAGTTTACCCCAAAAATATAAACTATTCACCCTCAGACCATTCAATATGTAGACGAATTTGTTTCTTTGAAACAGATTTGGAGAAATTACTTCACTTGAATGAATCCTCTGCAGTGAATGGGTGCCATCAGAATAAGAGTTTAAACATCTGATATAAACATCACAATAATCCAGTATATCAATGAATGTCTAGTGATGTGAAAAGCTGTGTGTTTGTAATAAACAAATCCATCATTAATATGGTTTTTAACATTAAACGGCTATTTCTGGCTAAAATCAGGAAAGAAATATGCTCAGATTAAACAAGGCTTACAAGTGAAAACAGTTCTTAACAAATATGTCGGTGGATTTGGATGTGAGATGAAGAGGGGACTATTTTGGCAGAGGAAAAATGCCATAATAATGAATATGTTAATTATAATCACACATTTTTCAGGACACAAGATGTTGACTGATGGGCTAGAGTTGTGTGGATTGAATGTGGATAATCATATCCAGGCTCTAAAACATTACACTTGGTGAACACCCATTGATTTTAACCTGACCATGTCAGTGTTGAGGATCAGTGTCTGTTTACAAGACTGTAAGCTCAATTTTTCATCCGTGCACTCTGTGACACTCACCTAAATGCATCCAATAGACTTCAGTTCATTAAGTGACCCATCACTGTGCTGCAGTGGTCAGCTGCTCGCCAGCCAGCATCTGCGGTGACTTTATTGTCCCCTGTGGAGGAGTGGATCAGATGCAGTGTGTCTGATGAAGCGGTGCCCTGCGGTGAGCCCGTGTGTCAGTCTGAGATCAGCACTGATGAGCAGCGTGCATGTGTGATAACAGTGGATCTTGCAGGAGCGGCTCCAGCACTTGTGTTAGGATTTATCCTTGTCACTTGCTGGAGAGAGAGAAACTGAGATGCGGAAGAAGGAAATAACAATGAAGCTTGTGCTTGATGGTTGGGTTTTCATTATTTTGTGAAGCTAGAGTCAGTTCAATTGGAGAAAAGTATAATAAATGCATTTAACAAATGTTGCATTTTAATTTAATTTTAACTTAATTTATTTATCTGTAAGATACTTATTTTTTTTTAATGAGAATGAAACTTGCATTTTGTACCTTTTTCTTATTTAGGCTGTCAGAGGTTGTCATGTGACTCTTTCTGCAGGTTACATCGTTGTGCCAGTAGGTGGAGACAGTTGAATCTTTCACTCAATCGCATACTGAATTAATGACTCACCCTCATGTTGTTCCAAACCTTTGAGACCTCCGTTTATCTTCGGAGCACAGTTTAAGATATTTTAGATTTAGTCCGAGAGCTCTCAGTCCCTCCACTGAAGCTGTGTGTACGGTATACTGTCCATGTCCAGAAAGGTAAGAAAAACATCATCAAAGTAGTCCATGTGACATTAGAGGGTCCGTAAATTTTTTGAAACATCGAAAATACATTTTGGTAAAAAAAAAAAAAAAAAAGGCAAAAACTATGACTTTATTCAGCATTGTCTTCTCTTCCGTGTCTCTTGTGAGAGAGAGTTCAAAACAAGCAGTTTGTCATTCGGTTCGCGAACAAATCATTCGATGTAACCGGATCTTTTTAAACCAGTTCACCTAATCGAACTGAATCGTTTTAAACTGTTCCTGTCTCCAATACGCATTAATCCACAAATGACTTAACAAATGATAATCAATATGCAAAAAATAAATGAAAATGGCTTCTACAATAAAACCATAGTTAATTTTCATAAGGGATAATGCAGCCAAAGATAATGTATGAGGAACATAAATGATTAACCTTCCGAGCAAATGAACGAACCTGGAAGATGCACAACGGCTGATTCTGCTTTGGCGTTTGGAGATGCAAAAATACACAAAATAACTGCCTACATCATGCCTAAAATTAAAGTTACTATATGAACGTACTGTTTATTGAAAAATATCTTAATTGTAATCGTATTGTTGTTCTGTGTTTACCTGCGGCCTTATGACTACAGAAGAATTGGAGTAACGTTAGTATCCTCCTGTTGCTATCTATCTATCTATCTATCTATCTATCTATCTATCTATCTATCTATCTATCTATCTATCTATCTATCTATATGTTACTGTAGTGCTTTGTTGTCAGGCATAAGTAAAGTATATGTAAGCTAGTGCACAGTTGTTGGGTTTGTCACAGTAAGCAGAGACTTGCCCTGTAAATGATGTAGGTTGCCAAGGAAACAGCCTCATTTTTAGGTAAATTACTCTACTTGGCACTCAACAAAAGTGCAATTAGCTCACCAGTGGCCTGAGCCGAAGCACAATTAAAACCCAGAGGAGATTTGAAGGAGCAAAGAGGATCATGGGTATCTGACAGCTTGCTTGTTCCTAATCTCCTTGTTGCAGGGGGGTCCCTCTTTGTGTAGTTCCCTGCGAACACACGCAGCGAGGAGGAGATGGCTTTAATTATGAGGTTTGATCCAGAATATTCTGCTAAGAACCATTTGGGACTTACCTTTTTAAATAATGGCCCTTTTCTCCAATCCTGGCACTTTTCAGTATGTTTGCAATTATCTTGTCATCCTCCTTTCTCTTTAGTGTGCCCTTTTTCACGTCCCATCACTGCTTTCGGTTTTCTGTTCTTGCAACTTTATGATGTACGTTGACACTTTTTTTTTTTTTTTTTGCTGTGTTGCATTAATTGTTATTTTTTCACACTTTAAACAAGATTTTGATAGCAACATTAGCTAGTGGGATTGAGGATCATATAGCATAATGGTTCAGAAGTGATGTCTTTATATATTATTGCCTATTCATAGATGATATTTTAGTGTTTCCAGCATGTATTAAGGAGAGAACGTACAGTCAACCCGAGTGTGATGAAGAGAGATGGTGTAGAATTTAATCATTCAGGTGTCAAAAGCAGCAGTAAACAGACGGAGGGATTCATCTTGCATGGAATTGCCATTTCAGCAAGATTGCTCTGGTGTCGGTTTTCTCAGTTTTTTTTTCTTTTTCTGTGAAGGCAAAGAAAACAAAGCCAGAAAAAAAGACCTGTAAGAAATCTCTGGAGTTCTGATTATAAAGAGCTCACAGACAATCCTGTTACCACTGAAGACACGTCTGCCAACTCACATGTGCTACAAAACCAGTTCTTGTATTAATACACCTCTAAATAATTGTAATACACAGCGTTTTTTATTATTATAATTGTCTGATGTTTTTCAGACCCTACTGTGAAGTAATCAGTTATTGCTCCAGGTTTTGTGGGGTCTCTTGAGACCGGAAGCATAATACTGTACAATGTCATTTTCATGGAGGACATTCGAATCATATTATTAAGGCCATATTTCCATTATAAACAGTTCCTATAAAATTATGTGATTTTTCAAGCAAAAAATAAAATGCCACTGGGTCCTCTTATATCAATGGCTCACAAATGAAAACCAAAATATCAAAAGCAAACTATAATTTGACAGTATTTTAATATTTGTAATTTTTTGACAGTAAGTTTTATATTTGCTGTTTCAAAAACTGGCAGGGTCCGTATGTGAATAATGTCAAGTTCCAGTATTTTGGATCATAGCCCGAGCAGTGATGTTTTGTTAGTTGAAATAGCTGAAATAAAATGTAAATATTAGATAAAAACTTTAAAATTGCCTGTATCAACTGACTGAACTAAAATCAATTAAAGTACTAAAATGACTAGAAACAAAGATAAATAGATTAGATTACATAAAATTTATTGTCAGACTATTAGTAAAACATTTCACAATAGACATAGAGACAATAAATACAAAAGAATTCACAAAAGTTTTCATATTTCGTGTATCTTATTCAATTCTAGGACAGCCTGATGTACAATAGAATGTTTTAATTGCACTCAATTCAATCTTGGGACCTTATATCGATGGTTAGATGGTAGAAGCACAATTTAATTCTACAACACATGAAATAGCTAAAATAACACTGTACCCAAGTAACACTGAACAGTTGATTCAATGTACAGTATATATTAAAGTTGTAGTTTACGCTCACCCAATCCCGCTCCTTAAGATCTACTTTCTGGTAAGTTAGGAGTTTTCCTTCAAGTTTAGGCTTATGGTTAACTACCTGTTTCGGGTGTTTGGTACAGTATAATTCTAGTTTAATCTAAACTCTGCTGGAAGGTAAATGCCCCTATAGGATTGAAATGAGTTGGACTATAATTAGTTTACAGCCGAAGTGTTGCATTCAGATGCTAGTGACATTATACAGTTATTTCAATAGGAAACAAGTGCTAATTCCATCCAGAAAGTGTTTTCAGTCAAAGTGTTGCACTGTATGATTAACGCTGTCAACTGTAGAGATATAAGAAAGAGAAAATGTCTAAGAAAGTTAAATAAGCAGTGACTGCTGGGTTAGTGGCATGGATTCTGTAGTGACACACATTCTGTGAGGGCTTATCTGTGGTTCAACATGGCTATTAACCATTTGAGAAACCTTAATGTATGTTTTCTGACTCTTTCAGTGAGTTTTCAGTGAATAACAGCTTACATTTTGTTCTGCTCCTCACACAAATCTATCTTACGACTTCAGAAGCCTTTGATTGTAGTGAATGAGCTTATAATGTTTAAGAGAGGAAAGCATATTCCTTTGCCTACTGCATCTGTACATTGATAACTGCAATACAGTCTAAAGAAAGTTCTTTCTCTGCTTAAGTTTTCTTATGGATGTGGGTTTGTGTCTTTGCACCCGGTTCATGCTTGTGTGTATGTGAGAAAAAGCCTCTACTCATTTGAACGGCTGTAGTAGGTTTGTGTGTCTGTGTGCTAGAGCAGTGAGATCTCATTAACGGAGAGAGTAAGGCAGACTGGTCGAGGCAGTCATCCAAACAGTCTCAGAGCAATCATCCTCCCACGGCTGCCTGCAGAAGCTCACAGCAAATTAAAACTCTAATGGATATCGATCTAGATCCCTTCTAATAAACCCACTGCTATCATCCTATCGCAGCCTTCTTTTGCCTTTCTCACACATGCACGTGTTTGTGTGGGCTTCCAGACGTACAGTACAGTGTTGCTCTACCGTAAATGTTTTGGAGAAAAAGAACAGCAAAAGCAGAAATCTCTGCTGTCAGCTCAAATAAGAGTTGTATCGTTTCCTTTCCCGTCTGCAGGCTTGATGTCAGTTTGAGTGACTGTTTTGTTTTGATTCTTAGTTTTTTATCTCGTCTACCATTGTATCGACCATTATATGCAACAATCTTCGAGAAAAAAAAGATCGAGAAAATGCTGGGAGAGAAAAAGGTATAAAGAGCTATTTTTTTTTTCTGAACAAAGGTGGAGCGGTTTTATAAAAGCCTGGTAGGTTTCTAAAGGTCTCCATCGGGTATTCACAATAGGAGTTTCAGTTTGAATGGGGGGATTCAGATTTCCTCATTTTCCATTCAATCAGCCGAGCGTACAGCCGCTAATGATTTTTAGAAGCGAGATGAGTCATGAATTTTCTGCCTGCGCTCATTATTCCTCTGAGAGCTTTGAAGGGCGCTTTGATCAGATAACGATCGCAGAGCCGTTAACTGGGTAAGAGGGCTGCGTTGGGTCAACTTAGTCAGCCAGCCTTGACGTTTGACCTCTGGCTTACAGGAGTTCCCTGAGGAGTCTGGAGTACCAGCCCAGCATGAATCCCACACATCAGTGTGTCTAGCCAGAGAGATCACTAGGTCAGGATGCTATGACCTGTTCTGTACCATCAGGACACGCAGATGACATGCAGCTCTGTGGACCGAATGGTCATTATTGAGAGATTAGAAGAGATTTTGTGATGTATAATTCAGGTAGAAGTCAGTGAACTAAAGGGAAGCTGTGATATAATCCAAAGGTCAGGAGAAAGAAGCAGACAGACGGGTGAAGTTCACTGTTCCTTGCAACGTAATGGGTATGTCCATTCACTGCCGGTGGATACTCCTCATTCTAACATAACTTTGTGTGCAATTGCTCATAAAGATGTGAAGGAGCTTTCACATGGAGCAGCATTTACTACACAGGGTCGTTGTTCACTTACAAGCTGCGCAAAAACACAATCATATTCTGCGCATGTTTTGCGCAGCTTGTCAGTGAACAATGACTCTGTGTAGTAAATGCTGCTCCATGTGAAAGCTCCTTCACGTCTTTATGAGCAATTGCACACAAAGTTATGTTAGAATGACTAGTATCCACCTAAGCGCATATCGTTTCCAACCCACTCTTCACTCCAAACCAGCGGGTTCATGTCTTCTTCCACCTGTAACAGTTATACTGCTCAATCCCCTTCGCCATATCAGCTCAAATGCATAAGCAATTGTGCTGTGATTGGTTATTTGTGCCAGTGTGTGCTGTGATTGGTTATCTGGGTCAGTGTGTGCTGTGATTGGTTATCTGGGCCAGTGTGTGCTGTAATTGGTTATTTGGGCCAGTGTGTGCTGTGATTGGTTATCTGTGTCAGTGTGTGCTGTGATTGGTTATCTGGGTCAGTGTGTGCTGTGATTGGTTATCTGGGTCAGTGTGTGCTGTGATTGGTTATCTGGGTCAGTGTGTGCTGTGATTGGTTATCTGGGTCAGTGTGTGCTGTGATTGGTTATCTGGGCCAGTGTGTGCTGTGATTGGTTATCTGGGCCAGTGTGTGCTGTAATTGGTTATCTGGGTCAGTGTGTGCTGTGATTGGTTATCTGGGTCAGTGTGTGCTGTGATTGGTTATCTGGGCCAGTGTGTGCTGTGATTGGTTATCTGGGTCAGTGTGTGCTGTGATTGGTTATCTGGGCCAGTGTGTGCTGTGATTGGTTATCTGGGCCAGTGTGTGCTGTAATTGGTTATCTGGGTCAGTGTGTGCTGTGATTGGTTATCTGGGTCAGTGTGTGCTGTGATTGGTTATCTGGGCCAGTGTGTGCTGTGATTGGTTATCTGGGTCAGTGTGTGCTGTGATTGGTTATCTGGGTCAGTGTGTGCTGTGATTGGTTATCTGGGCCAGTGTGTGCTGTGATTGGTTATCTGGGTCAGTGTGTGCTGTGATTGGTTATCTGGGCCAGTGTGTGCTGTGATTGGCTGCACTCTGCCCCTTACCTGTGAGCTTCAGTGTAAATACTGCGTCAAAATCAAATCAATCTGAGTGTGATTAGGAATCACCAGATGATTGTAACCACTCTAAGTTCATCTGCCTTGGGAAAGCTAGCAGGTCTTCCACATAGTAATAACACTCGTTGGCTTCTCTAGTGCAGCTCAACCAGGTCTCATCCCATTCGTCGACATTAATGATGTCACAAATCCCGGAAAATATTCAATGTAGTTCAAACAAGTACTTCACTGTAGTTTTTAACAAGTGATTTCTGTTAAATAAAACATCTAGGGCTGCAGCTATCGATTCTTTTTGTAATCGATTAATCTAGCACCTAATCGATCGATTAATCGAGTAATCGGATAAAACGATTTGTGTGTGTTTTTGAACAACCAAAACAAATAATGCATAACAAAAATGATGTGGCTGTAAAATGAACAAGCATTTGGCTTTTATTTCTCAACAGAGGTATTTATTTCCAAGTCCAAAAGTTTGGCTCCAAAAGTTAAGTGCCAAGTTGGCATTGCCAACAATTATAGAACAATGTACAGTTAAGTGAACTTACTGTAACATGTATAACATGTATTGTAAAACTAATATGAATATAAACTTAGTTTTTTGTCTTCTTAATACACAACATTACAAAAAAAGGATTGCACCTTCTGCAAATTTAGTTTAGTTAACCTGAGAACAAAAAATGAATATAAAATATCAAGCCAAACAGGTACACAAAGTATAAAATGTATAAAAAAAATTATGTAAATAAAACAATTATAAACAATTATAAATAATAAGCTGTAATCTCAAAACAAACATCAAAATGTACGTGTGTGTGTGTGTGTGTGAAGGGGTTCTTTTTTTAGGCTATACTCTCTTGCAATTGAACGTGATAGTTACGTTTACTACTTTAAAACGTCATCAAAGTTAAACATCATATCTAGTCAAACCGCATCACGACATCGCTACAAATGCAGTATGGGATTAAAATCAGCGAACATCAATAGGCTTAGACTACGTTAATTTACCTTGTTTCAGGTGAAACAGCATAGAGTGGATGTCTTCTGTTCAGATGCTGAATCATGGAAGATGTGCTGTTGTGGTATGCCAGCTCTATTTTGCAGTAGAGACACTGCACCTTGTTCTCTTCTTTATTAAGTGTGTAATGATCCCACACTTTAGACAATTTCTGCCGTTTATTTATAGATCTATTCTCCGCCATCGCGCCAACTAAATTCAAAAGGTCCGTGTGAATAAACGGTCCGTGTGACACAATCAAATCCCTGCGCCGCGCGTATAGTGCGCGTCATTGGAATTTAACGAGGCTTCGAGGCAGCGTTTTTGCCTCGAGGAATTTTTGTAATCGAGTAACTCGAGTAACTCGAGGAATCGTTTCAGCCCTAAAAACATCCCCTTTTGAAGCAGACTTTGAGCTTTGTAACTTTGCTGATCTTTTTTTATGCTCAAACAGTAACAGTACAGACTAACTAAAGTTGAAAAAGTGAAAATAATAGCACCCCTTTAAAATGTTAATCATAATGTAAATGGTTACATTCACATGATCATGTTTGTTGTATGTTTTTTTAATCAGTTGACTAAATAATGTAAACGTAACTGACTGCTTCACTTCCACTTTTGGTGTGGAAAAGTGTAACCACTTTTATTTTTTGTCTTGAGTACATGTGTGTACCAAATATTGGCAATATTATCGTATCATGACCCAGATATTGATATTATATTTTATCGCCAGCTCCCTGTTGACTTTTTACTACCTGGTGTTTTCAAATCCTAGTGGCTCATGTGTATGGTTAACACAAAGTGAAAATGTTGCTCAGCACAAGCCTGTGTTGGAGAATAAAATTGTTCAGTGAGAGGCCAATGAACAATCAGATTTAGTGTTGCAATCAGTCCAAACCTCATAAAAACTGACATGTTTTGAGATGGAGATTTCTAATCGGCTCTGCCCATGTGTTCTAAATAAAACCTACGGGGATGATTGCTGTAGTAAGTGTTCACTGATATTAAATGGAAACCTTAATGGGTTTATTTTTCAGCTGTATGGGGATGGAAATAGTGAGAGATTAGCATGTCTGCCGGCGCCGCTGCCTGCCGTCTCTTCAGCTTTAAAGAAGACTTCCTGCCAGGCTGGAATAAGGCTCTTTGATTGGCATCTCTGAAAATACAGCTTCATCTGACTTGATTTGATGGCTGCAAGTTTGTTCAGGCATCAATTGCCAATCAGGGCTTTGATGCTTGATGTGCTGCAACCAGAGGGTTGTGCTCCTTACCCTCACGGGTCACACTCGAGACGGATAGAGAGAGAAATTACAAGTGTTCCCCTTTGCCTCTCCCTCCTTTAGAAGCTCTTTAAAGCTATGTGTTGATGATGGATAGTCACTTCAGATGTGGACGACAGCCAATTCACAAATGTGTTATTGTTTAAGCTCCAGCTAATGAACCCTGGCAAGCGTTCTTAGTTAAAGGGGTCCGTAAAAGTGCAATTTAGATTGTCTTTAAACGAACAGTTAGTAGGCCATGAAAATGTTAGCCCGCTTGAAAATTGCTCTGCATTTGCACCTAACATTTTTGCAAGTCTTGGCTCATTATTCAGATTGACATAGCTTTCAGAGGAATCATTTATCATCAGTGTTTTAGTTTGTTGTGGTTCCCTAACCACTAAAATGGCGCAGCACATATATTCTAATGTCACAGCTACGCTGAAGGCTTTTGTGGGGCAAAAATGGTGAAATAATAAAAGAACTATTCATAGGTAACTCCAATTTCATCCAAAATCCTGTTTCAGAAATGTAGTTTTAGGATTACAACGGCATGAAATGAAGGGATATTGCATTTCTGTTGATGAAATGCACATGCTTTCTGTGTACAAAAGTAGGCCCATAACTGCGTTTTGTGATGAAATACTCAATTTCATGTCATATATGTCATTCAGTCGATAAATCGAGTTTGGTTACACCTGAGATATGCTCCTCGCAGCTTCTCAGTGGTCTTGACTCTGTAGCAGACTGCTTTTGGTTCAGTGTATCTCCTGGAGGCCTGTCGCTGTTTTGTGTTAATTGGATTATCTGAGACAGGTGCCCTGTGCCAGGGTTTACATGGAGCAGCTAATAAAACTGTGTGCAGGAATTAGGCATATCATTTGCAAGGGAAGATATGTCATGTCTTAATGAAGTAAGCACTGCCCCAAGAGCACTAATAAAGGTCTTTTCTGTGCCTCATATCAGTTATGTCAGCTGCTTCACTCTTCAGCAGTGGCTTATTTGCGAAACTCCAATGTTTTCCAGGCCAAATACTGAAATATATGGGTTTTAACCAGTATTGGGGAGTACCTAGCTAAAAGCAATCTTGCTACTTCTCTATATTTTCAGCAGACAGCAGTTCAGTTGTGTTTAACAATGTGTAGCTTTTCCAGAAGCAAATTATTTTTTTTCTAGCATGTATGGCATGACACTGTTTTTATAACAACTTTTTTTATAGTGATGCAAGCCACTGTTATTATCTTTTATCATTTTATTAGCAATTATCCTTTTGCTTATTTGCACCACCTTGCAAATGTTTGGGGTCAGTAACATTTTTCTATGATTTTGACCATTTTAAATAACTGTTTTCTGTTGTAATACATTTCCAGATGTTATTTATTTCCATGATGTCAAAATTTTAAGATGCTGATTTGCTGATTAAGAAAAAAATATATTTATTGTTATCATGTATAATATTTGCTTAATTTTCTTTAAAAAATAGAATATTCGGAAGAGTAGCATCTATTTGAAATATTATACAAGTTTTACTGTCACCTTTGATCAATTTACTTAATTCTTTGCCTAATAAAGGAATTCAGTTTTTTTTTTCAAATCTTACTGACCTCTAACCATTTAATGTAGTTTATGCAAATGTAATTTGTACTTATTTATATAGGCCTAAATTAAACAGTTACTAATGCATTTGTTTATTTTGAATAGTTTCACCCCAATTTAAATTTTTTATAACTTTTGTGCCAGAAAAACATGGCTCTCATTAAATTATATCATATATATTAAATAAAAACATTGCCCCATATGTAGTTAATATCTTTTAATTGGTATCTTTTAATGGATTGTAACTAAATACATTTTTTTAATGTTTGTAGTTTGTAGTTAAAAACAAATGTAACAGGAGGCACAATCTGTACCTTAGTGGTGACATTTTACCACTGAAAATGGGCTGAAAATGAAAATAAAGTGAGAATTATGGATTTATTGTCAGATCAGCCAATCAGAATGCTCTGATGCATGTTGACTACTTGCACTTTAACTGTTACTCAACAAAACATCTTAAGCATCCTGATTTTTGATGCTGGTTTTAGTCACCCTAAAGCCTTGGCAGTCATTCTGTGTCCAACTGTGTGCATTAGAGGTATGAAACGCTAGCTGCATGTAGCATTTTTTTTTTTTTTATGCCAGGAAGGCATTTTGCATAATAGCAGTCAGCAGTTGGTCATCAGTTGCAGAAATGTCTTGCTGCAGATACATTAAATCACCCCCACTGTTCTGTGTGCGGTGTGATAGAGCTTTAATTATACACTCACACCGCCTGAAGGGGGTGGATGTCACTCCCGGAAAACACACACATGGCTGGTGCCTGGAGAGGCAGGTGTCACGAGGATAAGAACACACAAACCCAAACACAGCCACATAAGCTAGGGTTCTCCTCTGGTTTACACCGCACTGGTGAACGTTTCTTCCACACGTTCCTCGCCGTTCTCCTTGACCTTTTCTTTTTGCCTTTGGCAGAGCTGCAGTTGGACTGGGCGCCACGGCTGCGGCACACTCTCGCTATCGTTCAATGATTTATTCACCAGCCTGCCTCTGTCTGCACAGCCCCCAACCTCACACACACTCTGGTGCATGCTGTCCCCAAGGGCCTCACGTACACACAAACACAAATGGACAAACACCGCGCAGCATCTCTCCCCTCCTCTTCTCTCAGCAGCGGAGCATAGATCACGTCACTGCTGCTCTCAAGCTTGGGTTGTTTGCATTTCATTAGCTCTGCCGAGGAGCAAGCACCACATACACCATATTCAATCACACACACACAGGTTAAATCTATGCATGCCACTGAGAGTAAACACAGGCATATGTGAGGAGGACACATGATTTAACATTCAAAACACAATCTGATTCATGTTACTGTGTTCGTCTTATTTGACATTATTTAAAGATATATTGTTTTCATTTTCTCACCTTTATGTCAATACAAACCTTAATGATTTTCATTTCGAAACACTAAAGATATTTTGATACAGTGAAAGCAGGATTCACCTTGTTGGTGTGAATGGCATTGGCTTTAATTATATAGGCAAAAACAAACAAACAAACAGATACCTCTTTTAAAATATCTTAAACAACTGTACATTTCAAAAGGATCGTGTCATAAAAAAAAAGATCAAAATTGTGCCAGTGAATTTATGCTTAAAACAAGGAAAGAAAAATCTGTCAATGGGGTAAGAAATAAATATTTATAAAAATTCGTAGTTTTAAGCATGAAGCAAAAAAAAGTTTTTTTTTCTTAAAACAAGACTTGATTTATAATTTTGCTTTTCAAATAAATATATCTTAATCTAAGAATGTTTAGAAATGTGTTAGAAATTTAAAAAATTGTGCACAAGTAGTACTACAAATAAAGTTTAACTATAATTTTTGTCTTTAGCAATATGTCAGTAAATCTGTTAATAGATTTGAACTTTATGAATACATTTATTTTAAATATACTGCTTTATACTAGGGTAAGATATTTGCATCATGCATCTGTTTGTAAGAGTTTGTCAGTTTCTGGACCCAAACAATCCAGTCAGCTCCCATGAAGCTTTGGTTTGTCTACGGCATCATCACAGCCATCAGCTGTGTGACCTTAGCACACAACCTCGAGTCATAATGAAAAACCAGGATAAGACAGAAGGCAGTGAGCCAGCAGGATCTTACTCTTATGCTTCTGAGAAATGTATTTGCTGATGTTCAAACATTAATTTGGGCTGCAAGAGTCACCTGAGGAATTATTTTTGTATGTAATATCTTGTAAACATCCTTAATTGAACTGTAGATGGCAATACCTCTTTTGCAACATCACTGTGTGCTTTGTGACTTTAGTCTCTCCGTTGGGCTGATCCTCTCCTCGTCAGGTCATAGTCATATACTGTATAACAAACATACAAATTCAAATGTTATTAAATTAATGGTATGTCCATAACATGACCATTAGACAGTGAGAGATGAGTGTTGCTTGGCTTTAACAGCCTCGTGTCCTGAAGATACAGTAGATGTTGTTTTGCAGCCTGTTGGTTTTTTGAGCAGATGCTCCTTATAATGGTTGAGATGATTGAGGTGCTTGAGGTTAGACCGGGTCTTATGAAGACATCTAGCTGAGTAGATGGCCTGGATATTTTGTAGTTCACAGCCAATAATGAGCTTCTCTAAATTCGACAGCCTCTGTGGTGAATCATCTCATCACATTGTGCTCCGGGGCGGAGCGGCTCCTTTACCAGTCTGTGATAGCGTTCATGTGGAAGTTGGCCAGGTTGTGTGATTGCATGCCAGTCAGCATCTGTGGCTATCCATTTTGATCTCAGTGCTGGTGTGATGTTAACTGACCTGCTCAGTTTAAGTCCCACTGATGTTTGTGACGTTTCCTGTAGTCTGAACTTGTCCTCTTGATGTTCAGCGAGGCACCATGCTGCACGTTTTTCAGCTTCCTCTCTGTCTAATGACAACAGACCTAGATGTATTTATGTGTGTGTGTGTGTGTGTGTGTGTGTGTGTTAACAGCTGTTTATTGAATTTTCTTCTGGAAATAGTAATATAAAACAAATAGCAACTGTGCAAATTTATAACCCACCCAAACCCTGGTAGATTTAAAATAACAACAATAATAATAATAACAATAACAATCAATATTTTAATAAAAATATTTTAGAAAAGCTGACAAAAGCTGAATGCCATAAATTTACAGAATAGAACTGGATTTCTATAGAAAATGTAAGCAGTCGCCAGTGTCAAGGTGTTGTTATGGTTCACTAAGGTGTTCCTATGTAGCTATTAGCTGTTAAAGGTATAGTTCACCCAAAAATGAAAATTATGTCATTTACTTAACTGCAAATTGTTCCAAACCTCTGAGTTTCTTTATTCTGTTGAACACAAAAGAAGATATTTTGAAGAATGTTGGTAACCAAACATTTCTTTGGTAGCCATTGACTTTCATAACATCAGTTCACTTCCGAAATAAAATAATGAATATTTCCTAATCATTTACTCGCCCCTATGACATCCAAGAAGTTTATGTCTTTCTTTCTTCAGTCGAAAATATATTAAGGGGTTTTGAGGAAAACTTACCAGGACTTTCTTCCATATAGCCTAGTGGAATTTATTTATTTATTTATTTTAAACCCTTTACAAAAAAAACAAAAAAGGTGGAACGATGATGTCGGATTATTTTAAAAATTATTGGTAACACTTTATAATAACTGAATGCTATTAATGATTAGTTAAGCATTAGGAAACAGTTAATTCATCATTTATAAAGCATTAATAGACATTTATAAGCAGTTAATAAATACAGATATAAATGCTTTATACCTGATTTAAAAGCATATATATAATGTATTTAATAATTGTTTTTCATACTTTATTAATTATCAATTTGTCATTTCTAAATTAAGTATAGCATTATTTACACACCAGTTATTAAGTCGTTGTCAGTGGTTCATAAGATTAATTATAAATTGTAAGTAAATGATTAATAAACTATTTAAATGTGCATTCATACATCTTTTTATTCAGACATATAGTAATTGTTACTTATAGTGTTAATAAATGGTTTATTAACATGTATTTCTACTGTAATTCAGGGTTAATTCAGGTAGTTATAAAACATATGTAGTTGTTAGTTAACTTTTTAGTTAGTTTTAGATGAGCTCACATAAATAGTTAACTGACCACTACTAAATGCTTTATAACTACCTGAATTTACTACATTTCTTGTGATCTTATGAATCACTGGCAACTCCTAAATAACTGGTTTGTAAATAATGCTATACTTCATTGAGAAATTATAAATTGACCATGAATAAAGTATGAAATTACACATTATTGATATGCTTTTAAATCAAGAATAAAGCGTTTATATCTTTATTTATAAACTGATTACTACTGTCTATTAATCCTTTGTAAATTATGTATTATCTGTTTACTAATGCTTAATTAATGATTAATAGTGTGCAGTTATTATAAAGTGTTACCAAATATTTGTGTGTGTGTATATATATATAATATTTGTGTGTGTGTATATATATATATATATATATATATATATATATATATATATATATATATATATATATATACCCATTGGCTCAAATTGAAGTTCACTATATGGAGAAAAATCCTGTAATGTTTTCTACAAAAAACCATGATAACTTTTTGACTGACTAAAAAGACATGAACATCTTGAATGATATGGGGGTAAGTAAACCACCACTTTTGACCATCCAGGTGAGAAGTTCGAAAAGCGTTAAATGTTTTATCATTTAAAAAAGTAATAGCATATCTCTACGTTATTATCATTCGTGTCTGTAAAGAGACAGTCTAACAAATATAGCTCAGGTTAAGATGTGGCACATTGATGCAGTCACATTAGTGACATTTAGGTGAAATTTAGCCAGAAAAGATGCTTTGATTGTTGTGGGAAATCTTTACCCTGCTACAGAAATCACAATTGCATGGTTACATATTGACTGGATTTCAGCTGCGGAAATTCTCGAAACAATAGTAAATGTGACCATACTGTATTCGTGTTAGATGTTTGTTCAGATTCATTAGCAATGGCAAGCACCACTAATGATGCAAAAAAAATTAGAGCCTACTAAACAGTTGTCTTGCTTGAAGTCTCCATTTTGCAGAAAGGAAGGATTCTGCAAAGATTTTACATGTCTGTAAACAGTCCCTTCCACCAACACAAACACTGTGAGACTTCAGTGTCTTGCAGGAAACACCCTGCCAATCTAACGTCTGCTGCTGACACTGATGTTTGCCAGAGCTCAGTGTGTTCAGATAGATGAGAGTAATGAACAGAGACGCCTATCTCTGTCACTGCAGGCTACAGAAGGCCTGATGAAAGGTGAACGCATTTAAACACAAATTACTCTTCACTGCTCCACATATTATTCCTTTGAGAATGTCAGTTTGAGAATGATGGTTTGTAGGAGAGGGCCGGGTATATTGTACATCATCTCTCCTCTCAAGTCTCCCGATAGGTTAACGCCTGCATCTCATTGTCTGCATTGATTTACGGACTGCACAAGGATGATGATCAATATCTGGATTAGTGGAGGCAGGTGTATCTTTGTCTGTCTCTTCTTGGCTTCAGTTTTATTGCCAAAATGCCAATCCAGTCATAAGCTGCAGAGGACTGAACGCATACTGATGTCTCGCTGGGAGACAAGGCAAGCAGTCCTTCGTGCTGTCTGTCACTGCTGAATGCTATATTCACTCGTTTGCTCTCGTCTACTGTCGGGACATTAACAGAACCTACTTCAGTGCGTCCCTGCTCACAGCCACTACACTTTATCTACATGTCTGTGTTAACTGACGTCCGCCAGGTTCTGGAGCGCCTACCTGCCGTTGCCATGGCAGCAGTCCCAGGGCCTCAGCTGGCGAGTTAGTGCTGCCCCGTGGGCTG
This sequence comes from Carassius auratus, assembly GCF_003368295.1. NCBI lineage: Eukaryota > Metazoa > Chordata > Actinopteri > Cypriniformes > Cyprinidae > Carassius > Carassius auratus. The sequence continues at coordinate 23,474,978 of NC_039270.1, read as the reverse complement.
TCTGTCTCTGCGCACGCCTCTTCAGACCTGACAGACACCTTTTAAGAGCTATTTAATCAAGCATACAGTAATCCTACATGTGTTACTGAAACATTCTTAACTGTAAACATTAATACACACTAAAAAGGAATAATCATTCCCTAAAATTCATAAATGTATTGTGTTTTATTTTTTATTTTGGGAATTTTCCAACATTAATGATTTTCATTTGGCATTTTGGGCATAATAATTTAATTTTTTAATTTTTTTTATTTATATTATATTTATTTTAATAATTTGTTTCTTATTTAATTTAAATTGAAGTATTTTAGGCATTTCCTTATTTTATTTTTTATCTTATTTTATTTTAATTTACTTTATTTTTTTTTAAAATAATTATTTATTTAACCCCTTAACTGTCACTCACATTTTTGAACACTGACTTTGTAGTGCACAATCCAAACTTAAATTTGTATAATTCATGAACGAAAATATTTTGTAACATGATATTGATGTACCATTTTCATGGTAATGCAATGCCTGATTTTAAAATGGGTTTTAATGGATGAATTTTTAGATTTTAAGTTTTCAGTCGATATATAATTTCTGATGATTTCCAAAATGTGATAGAGAAAAAGGCAACAAAGAATTCTTTTTTTTAAAACAAAGGTCAAACCTCCAGTTATAATTTAGATTTTTGAGGGTGCACTCTTACATTAATCGATTACTTTTCATACATAATTTTTAACAAAAAGTATTGGTTAAATATATGTTTTAAATATACGTCGATTTTATTGTAATGTAGTGAAGTAAATGTAGGCGTCCCACAGGGTGGACGGGTGACAGTTAACAGGTTAAATTAAATTGTAAAATTAAACAATTTTAGTTATTCCCTTAATAATACTTATTTTTTATTCCATTTTATTTTTAAATAGTTTCTTATTTAATTTAAATTTAAGCATTTTCATGCATTCCCTTTTTCATTTTTTTATTTTTTTATTTTGAGGGATGTTAAAGTCTTGTCTTCATGAAGTCTTTATTTATGAGGGCTTCCAGGTTGCTCTCTTTGACAGGGGAACAACACAACGCTCTCCTCTCTGTTAAGCATCTATTTCTCTCTCTCTCTCTCTCTCTCTCTCTCTCTCTCTCTCAGAGACTAATGTACTGTCACCTTCCTAGCTGATGGGTTCAGGGTGCAATCACACAAGGTGAAAGCCATTAATACCACATTCGGGTAATAGGTGTTTTTGTGAAGAGGTTGTGAAAATGTGATATGTGAAGGTCAAATCATTGTTCATTTATGAAAGATGAAGTTGCATACTTCAGATGAAAATATGCAAGGAATTTGACTTTTTCGTATCATGCTATATAAAAAAAAAAGTTTGCTGTGACTCTTTGCAGCTGTCATATGTATCAGTTTTGAATTGATATTAGATTAACAGAAAATACATACATACAGTTTGGTCAGTGTTTACAAATACAATGATAGTCTGGCTATTAAAGTTTGTTTAAAGATTTTACTGTGTTTAGGTGGTTATAAACACACACACACACACACACACACACACAGTCACACACAATGCCCATAAGCCTCATTTGCCATCTGATTCTCCAGTAGGGAGATCTGTTCAAGCGGTGTCCCACACAGAGAGAGCCTGAGGCGTGGGAGGGGCAGAGGTGGCCTCATCTCTCTCAGCATATGGCCGGCTAAACGCTTCTGTGACCTGAACTGACCTCGGATTAGAAACACAGACTCAAACCTCCAGCCTCCAGCCTCCAGCCTCCTGACTGCTAATGCAATAATTACCGCAGCCTCTCTGCATCTAATGAAGGAGACCTGTAACAGAATGATAATGTAGAAAACCTTGTCGTCATCATGTACACAGACATTTCTGAAAGTGCTATTTGCTACAATTATTTGTATATTTCACTTTTATCCCCCCTCAAATCTCAAATATTTCTGTATTTTTCTAACTTCAGTTAGTTGCGAAGGCAGGATTTCTATCTTTCTGAGGTTTTCCTTCTAATGTGTGTGTTTTATTTTATTGCAGCTTTATTTAAATTACTGTAACTTATTTTTGTAATAGTTTTAGTTTAGCAACCGTGGCCCGCATCTACTATATGAATACAGAAATAGATAATTTCGTCATTGCAAATGATAGAGTTCTTTTACTACAGAAATGTACTTTGTAAACATAGCGAGTAACATTTGAAGCTTGATGGGAAGAGGAGAGACAAGCAAATTGAAATGCTTTACAGGCGACTAGTGGCGAAAGAGACTCCTCATTAGCCCAGCGCTTTCTTGGAGTTTGAGCTCGCCTTTTCTTTCTCTGTCTCTGTGTAGAAAACACTCAGAGGGAGGCCCTCGTACTTCTCTGTGCTGATGTGCAATAACGAGCAGGAGCGCTTGTCACACACACACACACACACACACACACACACACACACACACACAGGCGCTCAAGGACACTTTTCTTTATGCAGCGCTCCCCATTCAAATAGAGACATCAAAGATGGAGGCATGAACAAATAGAGAAATGTGCAGAGTTTTTCTGGGTGTAGAAAACAGGACAGCCTTTGCTTTTATGAGAAGAGGATAAAATGGGCTGACATTTTTACATCCGCTGAGCTGACGTGAATGTTTTGGGCTGAGCAGTCTAGCTTCAGGGAGAGGGTTCCCGTGAGTAGCTTCTTAAAGAGACAGTTCACCCAAAAAAATCTCAGCTTTGATTGGATAAACCAGAAACAGTTGAAATAATCAATATTTTTTGGTGCTTTGCAGAAGAAAGAAATTCATACAAGTTTGGAACAATATGAGGTTGAGTAATTTTCTTTATTATTATTTATTTTTTATTTTTTTGAGTGAACTATCCGTTTAAGTTAATTCTCTTCTCCCATGTTAAAATGGGTGCTTGGATGTTTGGGATCACTTTATCTTCAACTTTAGTGGAGAATTTTGTCCAGTAACCACCAGTTTAACGGATTCACCAAATCAAATTGGAAGTTTGTGGTTTATTGTTGATGTTTGTTTGCTTTCAAAATGATTTTGTGATATCTTTAATCAATAATCAGAATCAATAATTAGATTTTGCAACTTAGTTCCCACAAGAGTAGATAAATACTGAAGAGACATTACCTTTTTAAACCTACAGGTTTGCTCTGCTTGTTTGTTGGGCTGCAGAATTTGGACAAAACATTTTTTTTAATTTTATATAATAATATTTCATGTTGTTGTGATTATTATTACTACTGAGTACAGATATTAAAGGAAATAAGTAATATTACTAATTACTAACTATAACTATTACTAATATTTCACTTTAAAAGAAAAAAAGACTATAATAATTTGGTAATGCTTTAAATGAAGTAATACACATTCCCATCCCCATGTTGTTCCCAAAGAGTTAACCCTCAATTAACTCCTAATTTGTTGCTTATTGATAGGTAGTAAGCTAGTTGATTGTAGGTGGTAAGATTAGGTATGTTGTAGAGTTAAGAAAACCAGAATATGGTTATTCATAGCAAGGCATTGATATGTGCTTTATAAGTAAAAATAAACCACCAATATCTAGTAAAGTGCATGCTAATACACAACTAGTTAATAGTGAATATGTGTTCCCTAATCTAAAGCATTAGCAATAATTTTATATTATTAGATTACAACAGCTGTAAAATATTTATGTCTGGCTGTCTTAGAAATTCTTTATTTTCAAACATTAAACCATAAAGCTTTTAATTTGACAGAAAACCGCAGGGAGCATGGGAAGAGGATTGTTGTGTTCTCAAATACACATTATAAGTGGCCCAAACTCAGAGCAGAAGCATAGATTGAGATTGTTTGGAGCAGTAGTTAATGTGAATCGAGCTGCGATGAGACACTAAAAGCATCACAACAGAAACTGCTTGCATGTAAATGAACACAGTGCCTCGCTTCCCTCAAAAACAGGTGCACATATATTTTATTCTGACTACTCATGCAGCCCAATGCATATTTTGCCCTTCACTTGTCATAGTGATTTCTGCATATTACCCCTGTATGTAAAAGAGCGCAGAGGAAGACAATGGCTCCACAATCTCTGGACCTCCGCCCCCTGTAAACTGCCATGCTAATTAGACGCACATTAAATCAAAGCAGCATGCCACTGAAGTTAATTGATTTTTATCCAGTGCCTCTGTAATTACATTGTTGTTTTTAAGTGGCTAAACCTCCCTTGTGTCACTGCGCAGTGTACAGACCCCAGTATCACAGATCCAGACCAGAATCCTGTGCTTCAAGAGTGTTATTAACCGAACGGGGGCTGGGGGGAGACTGTGTCGCCACGCCACTGTAATCAAACTCATAGATGCCTTCATTAAAGAATAACTGCTTTGTCAAAGGGCTGCTATTCATATTGTGGTTTTCATAACAAACCAATGAAATTGAAAGATATGAAGGCATGCCAGGCTTTAATCTTGTTCACTTTTTTAGGAAATAGTCAGATTCAATATTTAGATGACATTTTATATATATATATATATATATATATATATATATATATATATATATATATTCTTTAATAATTGTAATTAATTAATTATTACTGCATACAAATACTTCTGCAGTTGTGCTTGGGAAATTTCATACTTCACCTCTGAGCATAAACGATGTGAGTGTGTTGTAATTGCAGGTGAATATATGACATTGAGTGGTGTTTTAACAAACCCGTGTGTTCTTGCTGGATGTGGAGAGGTGGATTCGGCAGGAGGAGAGCGTGTGTGAGTGCAGTTCCTCTGCTAATATGATTCATATCTACAGGCACTGTGAAGGTGGAGGACAAGAGCAATGGCCAACACTCCAGCTCAGTAATTGTGAGGAGTGGACGCTTTTTCCTTCTCTCTCTCTCTCTCTCTCTCTCTCTCTCTCTCTCTTTCTGACATACACCTTTTTTCCACTCTACCAACACACACACACTTTTCTTCTTACATATGATCTTACACTGACTGCAGCTATACTGTTCTCACTTTATGCACATTTTCTTTTCATAGGGAGTATGATATAGAGTATCATTATATAGAGTTCAGTGCAGGAATTGGTTACCTGACACCCTACAATTGATTTGAATTTAATGTTAGAGGAATTAAGTGAGGGAAGACAGTAGACATTAAAATGAATAACTATCAGACTGTAGTCCAAATACAGGAAAGTATTAAATTGAGTGAGAGAGAGAGGGGAGAATATAAAGGGGAAGGGGAACTAAAGTCTGATAAAATGACTAATCCTTCCACTTGCAATGTATTATTAGCTCAGATAAAGGCCAACGGGATCTCAGAGATTAAGATTCATCTGTCGTTGATCTCTGAACTATGTCACTTCACCGTTTCAGTCTCCTCCTTCCCTACCTTCACCTCCATCACCTCGTTGCTAGAAAACTGGACGCTTTAGGAAAAGCAGGAGCAGCTACTGTTACTGAAACTGACTCTCTTTAAACCTTACAAACACACATCAAACATAATGTTTGGGGATGTCGTGGCCTAATGGTTAGAGGGTTGGACTCCCAATCGAAGGGTTGTGGGTTCTAGTCTCGGGCCGGACGGAATTGTGGGTGGGGGGAGTGCATGTACAGCTCTCTCTCCACCTTCAATACCACGACTTAGGTGCCCTTGAGCAAGGCATCGAACCCCCAACTGCTCCCCGGGCGCCGCAGCATAAATGGCTGCCCACTGCTCCGGGTGTGTGCTCACAGTGTGTGTGTGTGTTCACTGCTCTGTGTGTGTGCATTTCGGATGGGTTAAATGCAGAGCACAAATTCTGAGTATGGGTCACCATACTTGGCTGAATGTCACTTCACTTTCACTTTCACTTAAATTTACCAAAAATGTAGTGTCGCCTTTGTCTATTACATAAACGCCATAGTCCAAAAGCCATCACACATTAACATTCTGGGCCCTATCTTGCACCCAGCGCAATTGACTTTGTACACAGACGCATGTGTCATTCCTATTTTGCACCCGCGCAAAGCGCGCTTTTCCCTCCACAGAAGCACGTCGCTAAACTAGTGAATGAACTTGCGCTCCCTGGGCGGTTCAGCGCAAAAAAGGAGGCGTGTTCCGGCGCAAACAATCCCTGGTGCTATTTTGCGGTTTCATTAAACAATTGCGCCACTGACCAGAAAAAAACCTAGTCTAAAGTCAGTGGCGCGTTGCGCGTTGATCATTATGCTATTTTAAGGGCGCATGCTTGACCATAATGTATAGCGTGCACAACGCGCATACACTTTGCTCATGTAATCTACACAGATGCAACAGTTATTTTTGCATATCATAAATTGTTACACTAAAAAAAATATTAACACATGAGATGACGGAAATCATTGTGGTGTGCCACGAAGATGTGAAAAAATAGGCATAAATCTAGCTTACAAATTATTCAGGCTAATTGTAGTAATTAAGGATCAGACCTGTTTGCCCTATAGTGGCAAGACATATATGTATATGAGGACATCTGACAAATTTGTTTGTCCGTCAAGAACCAGGAAAATAAATCGATGAAACAATTGTGGCTATTTCCTCCCACGCCTGTTTAACCGACGCAATTTTGGGTGGGTTTCTCCCATCCCCATACAACACAACTTCTCTGCCTTTCACTGCTCTTACAAGAACATCAGTCTGCTCGGCTGTAAACCGCTCCTGGCGTGCGCCTGGTAAATACGCCATAATAATAGCAATCCATAATGGAACTTGCGCACCTGCTTTTAAAGGGAATGTTGGATGACGCTCTGATTGGTTTATTTCACGTTACGCCCAAACCACACCTATGAATAATGAAGCTACTTCAGACCAACCCACTTTAGATTTGCGCCGGGCGCAAGAGCCATTTATCCCGCCGGGAAAATAGCAACAGCGCCGAGACCCGCCCACAAACTTACTTGCGCTTCGCGCTTTGACACTTGCGTTTCAGATCGTTAAAATAGGGCCCTCTGTCCTGTTCCGGCAATGCAATTTCAATTTTGCAGACATTGAATACTCATTAGAGGAAATGCACAGCCCCATGCTTGACATTTTCATCTGAACTGCATTTAATATGGAAAATTAATATAAGCGAAGATGTAATCGTGTTTGCTAATTGTTCAAGTAAAGTGTCCCCTTTTAATGGCAAAACAGCACATGCACACAAAGAGTCGTGACCTGGCATTTTGTCACATAATTCCTCTCTCACCAAATAAAAAAGCACAGAGTTTAGGTCTATTGGACATGTCTGGACTGTGTTTTATTATATCAAGACACCAATGACATGTAACAGTTCAGCCGCAGGGAATGGAGTGGAAAGTACCTGACTCACAAAGGGTGTATTTCATTCCGCAAATACAACAAAGGAAAGAATAATGCTGCAGAATTTACCGAAAATTCACATTATACCTCAGACTGCTTACTAATAGATATTGGCTCTGTTGCTAAATCTGGACGCAAAACTACATTTGAAAATTTTTACTCACCCTCATGTTGTTCCCAATCTGATATGACTTTCTTATGAAGAACATTTTACGCAACTGTTTGTGTGCATGCAATGACAGTCTCACAAAATTAGCTTCCAATTGTATGGAAACACACACACACACACACACACACAAACACACCAGTGTCTGAAAACACTTACTGTCTAGTAGGTACTAAATTTGGTTTGAAACTAATTTCATGACTAATACAAAAGTATGTACTATATTCTATATATTATGAATATGGGTAGTATGTACTATATCTGCCATTTTGTAAATGTAATGTAATCTACTGTAAAAAGTTGCCAGGAATTTACAAAATTTAAGAGTATTACTTTACAATATATTACTGTAGTCAGTAGTTGCCATTTAGTTGTCACCATAATGGTGGTTAGCTCTTTGACCTTGCATTTTCATATTAAAATTTCAGAAGTGTCAGAAGTGTGACAAATGAAAAAAAAAGTAAAATAATGACAAGCTAGAACAGTTACCTGACTTCAAGTTAGTCAAAATATTCTGAACATTGATATTTTAGTTAAGCATCATTTAAGCAAGAAAATGTATCTATTAAATAAACTTATTTCATATTCATAACTGTCTGTGAATGGATCAATCACAACAGTAAAGAAATTGCTATATCTTTGAAATATGTTGCATCAATATTCAACATAAACCAATATTACAAAATAAACCAACATAAACTGCTAAAAGTGAACTAAATATAAGTTCAATAGCACAAAAAACAACAACAAAAAAACACACACAAAAACCCTCTACAGCATGATCTATTAATGCTGCATTGCATGCTGGGTGCCTAGAAACACAGTATGATGCAGTTTGTTCACAAGACGTTTCTGAGAGTGCGGTTAGATACAAGTGAGGTCCCACTGTGAAATTACTGTGAAAATAATGCAGTTATTAACCTGGCTGGAATATACAGTAATTCCACACTCAAAATATAAACAGTCTAGCTGTGTCACTTCACTGCCATTTATAAATCCCCTCCTGTGGCCTAATGGGACAGTTAAGAGTCCATCGAATGTGCTCTTCACAATCTTACGGCAAAAATAGTGGTTCATTCTCTGTACCTTTCTCTTGTAATATGGAAGCAGGCACATTCAGACGCAATCTTCTTTTGTATTCCACAGGAAAAATTTCAGTCAAACAGGTTTGGAAATTATATGAGGGTTAGTAAATAGTGACACAAATTAGATTTTTGAATGAATCTTTATTAACCAGAACCGATTTAGATTCACTGGAAGTCCATGTTGGGTGCCAAAAACCACGGATCACCTCATGTTAGGTCACCACAGCTGGAAGTCATTTGTTTTTGTTCTGTCGAGAACATCCTCTCAAATGCAGGCTGTGCTATGACATGAAACCGATCTACAAAATGACAGTCCTCAAACTCCACGAGACGTTCGTTAATTAGAAGGAAGGAAATGATGCGGCTGGTGTGAGAATGAGTCTGTAGCAGTAATGGTTAGTAGAAGAGTTGCTGCAGTGGAGTTTCTGCATGTGTGTGTGTGTGTAACTGGAGGTTGGTAGTGAGTTTTGTGAGGAAGCCTGCAGCCGTGAGCTGTCATGCCTCATGTTTGACTAACTCTATGTAACAGCTCATTTGGAGGAGGCTGAAAAACAGCGTGTTTGTCAGAGGCGTGCTCTGCTGATTTGGCAGAACTCTGCAGGTCAACACACCAAGCCAAACACACACAAAGACACACAGGATATTGATTCGTTCAGGGTCTCTGTCTCACGTAATTCATGGAAAATCTCTTTTCAGGATTTGGTAGCTGGCAATGGCAACCCTTGTCATTAGTGGTGTTTGCTAAGGTGCTAATGACAGTGCTAAATGGTTCACTACCCCATAACTGATGTCTCAAATCACTGGGTTTCTTAAGGAGAGGTGTGCTGTTACTTTAGTAAATCATTAGACTTTAGATTTTTTGTTGTTGTTTCCTGGCAGACAATAAAACAAGTGAAAATCTCATAGACTTGTCTTATAGAGTCATTTATAGAAAAACCAGGTAGGACCTTAATTTTTGTCAGAAATCTAATCCACCAAACAACCACATTGAAATGGCAAACATCCTAGCACAAGGGCAGTGAGCTCTGCACTGGCAATTTCTTGCTGATGACTACTGAGACTGGATAAGGCAATTTGGCATTGTTTTGGAGGATAAAACACAGTTTGACGGAACACATTTGAATGATCAAAATGTTACAAATACGGGTTAAAAATGTATAAATAAATATAGCATTTAATCTGTTGCTTTATACCATTACTGTTAAAGTCCAAAAGTCTGGGACCCCATTAGAAAACTGTAATTCAATTCAATTCAAGTCATTAAGTTAAGATAGGAAAAAGTTGGATTTGGGAATTTTGAAATGTATATTTCAAGGTTTATGTGAATTTGTGACATTAATCATGTGGCTTAAAACTATAAAAAATTTAAAGTAAATACTAGTTTTTTAACCATACTATAGTAAAGTGTATTATACTTTATATATTATAGTATTTACAACACTTATTTTAATGAATGCTACAGCATACTGTAGTATTAACTATAGTGAACTGATAAACTGTAATAAATACTGAAGTATACTTCAGTTTTTATTTCAGTAAACTGTAGTGTATTGTATATAATATACCCTATAGTTGTAGTTGTAGAAAACTTAGTACAGTATTGGGTAATGTAATTTGTTAACTATAGTTGTTACATTACCACAGCAACAAATTAATTCAAGTACTTTAGTATAGTTCAAAAAACACTGTAGCCCTAGTATTTACTATAAATTACTATATTATTTTTTCATGTGGGTTTTTATACAGACAGTTAGATTTTCTTATTTCCAGTGAAGCACATGATGCTCTTTGGATCTCAAATCATGCACAGTAATGCCATAATGCTTCAGCATTGTATTTATTTTATTTTGTCTGTTGGTCTTTTTTTTATTTTCTCTATATTCAATCACCCTTACTTTTTTATTGTCTGTCTTTGTTTCTGCCGCCTCAGGACCACCTGAATGTTGGTTCTCTCTCTCTACATGGTTTAAGGTGGCAGAGGTGCATGTGGATCATGAGAAAGCACACTGGGGACTATCTGGACTACTTTAAATTATTCATTGCTCTCTGTAGAATTTATGTCCAGATTTGAAAAGTGGAGAAGGGAAAGAATCAGTGATAGCAAGTGAAAAATAAAGACCTGTACACTATAAATACATTGTGTACTCTGTAGAGGTAAACTCAATAAACAGGTCTGTCACTTTGGTGTGGTGGTGGCAAAAACCCTATTATTAAGCACCAACGATCCTGTTTAAGCAGGCACTGGTTTAGCACTGCACCAGGCACATTTCAAATAAGTTACTTTCACGCCTGTCATTGCAAAAATGCCTACTTTATATGCTAATTAGGCTCATTATACTGCATATACTGCTTCCTCATAGAACTCACCTCTAAGTTCAACTTTGCTTCATCTCTTACGGATGTAAACCTATCTACAAACAGTTCCATCTGCTCATGAGCTCCTTTTTCTTCACAGTTCTGTAGTCTCATGTTCACCTTCTTATTACTGTCTACACTTTAAATGCAGACCGTTTAAAATGGCCTGAAGACATAAATAATGATATTATTGTCCCCAGCTGAACTGAGCAAAAAAAAAAAAAAATGTTAATCTGAACTCTTATATTCCTGCTGAATCAGTGTCCATCAAAGTTCAAACTTTTGCCTCTGACTAGGCAGCTGACCAAAGATACATGGTTATTATTTTCATACAAATATGAGGTAGCTGGATATATTGCAGGAAATTCACTAGGAATAAATAGCATTTGCTGATAGCATTGTGGAGGATGCAGCAGACTTCACTGGGCCTTCCACTGCGATTCAGACAACTGATGTAGCACTTTAATACCCAGAAAGCAGCAGATACATTAATATTATGATATATAATGTTTAAATTGTTTACTTTTTCATATATTTTAAAATGCATTTTAGAATTAATTACTGTCATGGTAAAGCTGAATTTTCAGCATCATTACTCTAGTGTTCAGTGTCATGTGATTCTTCAGAAATCACTCTGATTTGGTGCTAAAGAAACATTTCTGTTTATTATCCATGTTGAAAATGGTTGCATCATATTTTTTTTGAAGCCTCGATAAATTTTCTCTCAGAATTCTTTGATCAATATAAAGAGAAAAATAACAGCATTTACTTGAATCTTTTTTAACATGTTTGCTGTTACTCAGTCAATTTAATGCGTCCTTAATTTGTTTTTGTTTTTTATCTTACTGACCTCAACATTTTGAACAACAGTGTAAATACAACATTATTTCAGCATATTTAGTGCCTGTTAAACTGAATTTCATGACAGATTTTAAATACTGCACATTAAGTGCTGCAACTGTGCGAAACCTCTTCTTTTGTGTTTTATGAAGTTCTCAAGTCCATGTTCTCAGTAATACTAGGCTCCCACAAACGTGCTTTCTTCAGTTTCTGTATCAGACAGCTAATTATGGAACTGATGATGAACAGGATGTAACATCAGTCAACAGCATTTAGGAAAAGGATACAGCAGGACAAAGAACAATGACTTTGATTGAGCTGCTACCGACAGGATTGTTGTTTGTGACAATCACGCATCGTCAGGTTTATGACAAGCATCTACAATCCTCCAGAGCAGATCCACTCAGATTGCAATGTTGCAGTTCACGCTGCTGAGAATGAATGTGAATTCTTGCGAACACGGTTGTGGGAGCACATAGGACCAGAGTAGCATCAACCATTGTTTCCTGTCTGGCCCATTTTCTTCCCATCATGGTCAGTCATGCTATTGTGCTCCTGTTGTCAGCTCATTAATACATGCACCTGTTCTCCTGCCAGCCTTCCCCTTTCTCCCCCCATCCCTCCCTCCCTCCTCCACATCCATAAGTCAAGGTCAGACAATTTTACCTTTGGTTTTTCAAAAGCGAAAGCAAATTCAAATCACCCTTCCTCCCAGTTCCATTTCCCCGGCCATTGGTACTGGGTTTGCGTGTGTGTCGTCTTGAGTGCCCAGTGGAGAAGTTGAATAAATGTGGTGTCACTCTGCAGTGTGACATGTGAGATTGCTTGGCCTGCAGTCTGAACACACGGGAATGCCTTTGAATGGCAGACCTCTGTAATACGGCTGCAGAGGGTCTGAGAACAATACAACATGGCATATGCAAACTGTTAATGACGTTGCCTGAAAAGCTTGTTTCATTTAAATTGTTGTCAGATTGCATTAGTGAGATATTTTTTCCACTGCTCTCATTTACGATCAAATGTGGGTTTTTTTTTTCACATCTTCACTAGTGTCTTTGAGTGTGTTTTGAGTTATTGAAATCTTCAATGGCCAATGCAGTTTTGGTAACATGCAATTGGTACATTGATGTTTGTGTAACCTAATGTGTTTATGTTGATTCAGTAATAGAATAGGCTAATATTTTGTAACTTAAAATAAATCATGTATCACATGAAACACATTTTTAAAGTTATCATTGTAATGTGAGATGGGCATTACATGCATGATACAAATGAATGATGATAAAAAAAGTTGATATAATTGTATAATTTTTTTTATTAATTTTTTTGTTGCCAAATATGACTTATATTTAATAATGTTTTTGTACAAATCAGATTATCAGATTAACTAAATTTATTTCACCAAGGTCGAAATATCCCAGATATTCAATGTAATCTCAGATATTTCAGTCTACTCTATATGTGAACTGTAAATGTCCTTCGGTCTTCAAAACACACTTCAGCTTGAGAACACTGCATTAAAGCCAGTTTTATTACATTTGAGATTAGAGCAAGGTTGGAGGTGTGAGCCTGATGTCTGGCCGTAAGAGTGAGTTATGCTGCTGTTACCTGAGTGGGTTGGGAGCTTGTCGCATGGTACAGAGGCTGTACTCTACTCTGTTCCTGTGACCTTGAGGGTCATTGAGCAGAGGTATGCATTCATCACTGTGATGCTGAGGATGGGGAAAGGGGAAAAGGGGAGATGCAGGCATGCAACTGTGGCATGCTCATTACTAGTCTCACCCTCAGAGTCATGCCCACGGACCGTTGGCTAAATGTCTGATGCATATGGTACACAAAAGTGGATGCACTTCAGCATTGTCGAAGTCGTCATCAGATTCTACAGGATTTCCAGGAGACGTGTGTGTCACGGACCTTTAACATTCCACCTGAAAACAAAGATGACGTGCTGCCAAACACCCTCACAAAAGAAAAAAGCCATTTACAACTGTAACGACGAGCGCTTATCAGGATCAACTAAACTCTAGGTTTTCAAAAGTATTTGAAATATTTAAATTTGGTGGCATATAATCTTTAAAATACTTCAGAGAGTTTTACACATCAGTCTGTTATTGTAGCAACATTTGCACATCCCAAAATGTGCTGCTGAATGAAACTGTGATTGGATGTTTGACGTGTCAGTCAAACGGCCTCATAGGTGGGTCTTGGCCAAAGAAAACTGCCATGAATTCCAGACCTTCAGCTACGCAAGACTAGCTCATTTCTAACCTAAACCCAGCCCTCTGCTTCTTTCTGTTAGAAACTATGTAATAATGTGTGTTCTCATGTGAATGGGGTGAGTTGTTTGAGTGTATCCTTTGTTACTGGTTATAGTGTTTTAATGGATTATTTATTTATTAACCACAATAATTACATAAGTTTACTTTGCCCTCACAAACAAGATCAATTTATAATATTTTAGGTCACTTTAGATCAGATAAAGTGGGGTTCATGAAATGCATGAATATTTATCATGCTTAAAAAAAGTTACTTGAAAACAGCAAAGGTCCTAAAACAAAACCCTGTGGGTCTCCTCTATAAATTGTATTTATTTTACTTTTCACATAAATGAAAACACTGTTCTTTCTCAGAAACACAAATTTTGCTGTTCTAAATTAAAATGTAACTATTATGAACATATATGGTTGAAAAGTTGAAAATCTTTAAGTGATCTAAACATGAACATTTTAAATAAAAATAATACACCTTAAAATAAACCGTTAATTTTAACATTTGACAATGATTATGTGGCTCTAGATTACTGTGACTTGAAATTATGTTTTTGATTCCATTGAAGCATGTGGGTCATTCTCAAATCTCAATTGAAAATAAGGTCATCATCAATTAGTAAATCAAAAGAGGGACAGACCAAATACTAAGGCACTAACATGTAATGGCATGTTGCATGTAATTGGAAAAAAATTGGGCCCCCACTGTATGTCCCAGGATGTCTGTCTATGCATCACGTTACAATATACACACTATCCTATCCATCTCCATCAATAAAGTGTAATGAATACGAAATGGCGAAAAGGATGCCCCCCTCCACTTTTACTATGTGAGAGTATTGATCAGAAAGAGCTAAGGTCATGCTCTTTCTCTGTGTATCATCTGCCTTTCAAGCTCAAAGAACTCATCTTTTGTTGTACATAAAAACAACTGAAAAATGAGATAATGGTGAAAAAAAGGCTGAGGAATTATGCGGTCAAAATAACCAATTGTTCCCATGGCTGTACAAAGGCTCCATCAACATTTCAAGTATGACAGTGCATACTTCAGCAACTGAATTCAAAGATTTAATTTCGACTCTGATTCTTGGTATGTTTGAAAAGCTGTTGTGATTAATCTTTGCTCTCTTTGTACACTGTTTCCATGCTGAAAGCCTGAAAGCTTGTGCTGATTTCAGACAACTTGCTCTTATGGCAGACTCCAGTCTAATGGAAACATAGCAGCTACATGTCTCTGAATGAAGCTTCCCTTGACACATGTATGTATTATAAACACAGCATGACAGCTGTCATTGCAGCTCATGTCAATGCACGACTGAGGTGTTTTCTCTATCATGTGCTATTGGCAGGGCTCTTCATCATTATATTGATGAATGTGCCTGGAGGGTTTGCTTCTGTCGTTTATGAACTAGGACCAAATTTGATTTGGTTAATATGAACAGATTTGTTTTGAGTGCTGATGGTTCTACCTTTTAAAGAAACTAAATGCATCCTAGAATCTGATTTTAAAGCCTATATTGTTCTGCTTTGCCACTTCACTGCAGAGAAAGATTTAAAAACACAGTGTATGAGTATAAATAGTCTAATAGCATATTCTTTGAATTAAGTTTTAAGGAATAGTGTATAGTCAGTCAGGCATTAATGCAAAATAAAATGATCTTAAAAATTTCCATTAGATTATTCAAAATAATCAGCCGAGAAATAAAATGAACACTGCTGCAATATCCCAGTAATATTAATGCTGAAGTCCTCTGAGGTCATTGTTATTACAGCTGATGTATAAAACGAGACCAGATTGCGGTTTTGTACTAGAGACATGAAAGTATTGCCAGTTTCAGTTACTACAATGACTGGTCTAATATAGCACTGCTATTGTCATGAATCCATGGTGAATTTAAAAAAATCTGAGATTGTTGAATGCCACAATGGACCAATCAGAATGAAGTATTCTAAAGATCTGTGGGTAAGTCTGTTCAGAGATTTTAGAGGAAGCTCTGAATGCCTCTATGGTCTTCTCAAAACTATTCCAGCAGCACATTCACAGGTTTTCAAAGAAAGTGCAACACGGACTGCTTTTAGTTAATTGCTCATTTGAATCTATAAAGGCAGCCAATTATGGTTATGTGTGCCGTAAATCTGATTAACCTCTCTACACTGCTCCCCTAATGCCATGGAGACCACAGAGGTCTAATGCTTGTTCAACAAGCGTGTGTGATTATAACACAAGTAAAGCCCAACCAGTGCGGTGGACCTAAAATAAACATTAACATATAAGCTGAAGAACTGAGATAGATCATTTGTTAGCTGAACTGTTAACAAATGGAATTTGTGGAGGGTTTTTTTTTTTTATTAGATTTTTTACCCTTTCTATGGTGATTTAGGAGAACAGCCTGTACTTTTATATATAATAATTAGTATTTTATCTGTGTAATAACACAAAATGAATATAAACATGGTAAAATATGCTAAACGGAGCTGCAAGTACTAAACGTACTAAAATTATACCCAACAAACACACAAGTTTTAGGGAATGTGCAGAACTTAATCTCTAAAACTATTACAAATAATTTTCATTAATTGAAATATGAGATCAAATCAAATAAACCTTAATGAAAATTAGAAATGTTGCATTGATTGGCAACTAATTGAAATACACATTGAAAATACTAAAATTACTAAAACTGAAATGAAAATGAAAATGAAACAAAAAATATAAAAAGGCTGTGAACGTTAATTATTATAGCTAAAATTTAATATAAAAGATCATTCAAAATAAATGCCAAAACAGTATAAATGGTACTAAAATAACACAAATTCCATGCATATTGCATGTTGACTTGATTATGGTTAATAAATTTCTAAATGACTTGTCACCATTGTTTGTATCTTTTTTTGTGTCTTCTTTGGACATGATTTACCAATATTACTCTTGAATGTGACCGTTATGTCAGAGAATGTACTAATTTCTACATTTCACTTTGACATTGTGATTTGTGATGCTGCCTAAGATGCCTGGTCCGGCTCCATCTCCTGGCCTTATCCATTACAAAGGTCTCAAGGGAAATTAATCCAGTCTAGAGTGACCTGCCCATAATTTTGGCACCCATGTCATTGGACTGTAAATCAACACACATTCCCAATACATGGACACACTAAAGGTTATTATACTATTGTCTCAACTTGCTCACAAAGACAAGACTCGATACACTTTTCATTGTCTGGGTGAGTCTGGGTTGCCCATTTTGCAACTCTGTGATGCTGCTTCTACACTGAAAAGGTGACGTGGAAAATAATGGACCTAAATTATCACGACAAGCAAGATTAATTGCCATGAGCTGTGATTAGCTCTCCCTGCCAAGCTGAGCTTTTATGCCCTTTATACATACTTCATCATTAAATGCACTCAGTAATCACGTTTCTCTACTGCCTCTGCATTACATATCTCAGCTGTAATCCATATGCAGATGACATTAGGGCGGATTGTTATTTAATTGGCCGCTTGAAGGCCTGTCAGCATGTCTTTATCGGCAAGCCCTTGTCTTTTAACTACCTAAAGTGACCCAGCCTTCCCCCCATATTCATCTGGCCAACAGAAGCGCTCTGGCTGTCACTGGGTGGATGAATGCTAATGAGAGCGAGAGAGATGAGTCTTTAGTGAGGTCGGATTTTGGCTCATTGCTCAGTGAAATGTTTGGCCAGCTCTCTGATCATATTTGTCTTCCTCGGTACATGCTGTGATGAAGCTATAAGGAGCGAGACAAAGGGAGATCAGCATTGCATTGTTAAAAATGCACTCAGAAATTTGGGTGGAGACTACTTGCATTGCAAACAATTTTAAATGCATATTGCAGCATGACATAGACAATAGTTACATACTTGATAACACTTTGTGATGTGTCCCAAATTGCGGAATCATACAGCTCTTTGAACAGCTTCTTTAAAGGGATAGTTCACCCAAAAAATTTAATTACCCTATGATTCACACTCAAGTCAACCAACTACTTATTTATATATATATATATATATATATATATATATATATATAAAGTGGTGTTTAAATACACATTCTCATTCAGAGAATTGCATATAAAATAGTTTTAAGTACATAGTAGAAAGCTTTGCCTGGATGTTAAATTATGTGATATGATCCACCTACAATCGTATGCACAATATTTTGTGCAATATATGTAACAATGATAAAACTCTGCAAATAACTGTTTACTGTTTAAAGCAGCAACATTTTTTTTGTTCTGTAAGAGAAAGAGAAAGAATGTGCTTGCAATGCAAATAAACGCTTGTTTGCTTCTAGCTGTGCCTTTAACATGGAGCTGGTGAGCCATGGAGAATATAACTTGACTCGAGTCGAGATGTGTCTAGCAGCCCAATAAACCAGGAACAAGAGAGCAAAGCTGTAAGTCTCTGCCACTTCCTATATCTGTGAGGGGTAAATAAATTGGGAGTGCAGATTGTCTATTCATTTGCTTTTAATTTTCAGTCAATTCAGTCATAATTAAGAAGCGATGATTTTCAACTGATGTCAAGCGGGTTGTTGAGATTGCGCCCCCTGCCAGTTGGAAAGATCTCTGAAACAAAAACATCTTTGAGACGGGATGTTAAACCTTGTATCTCAAATGGATGAAAGCGTTCCCTACAACAACTGCGTTGTATATATTTTATTATAAGTGTTGCTGAGAAAGCCCATTTAATGATTAATACACGCGTACGTCAGTGTGCGTCGTCGGGGGGAGGGAGGGGGGTTTGGGGTTTCTCGACCCTCGTTGTCATAGCAACAACAAAGGTGGAGCGATATTTTAACAGAGGAGTTGGATTGTTTGTTAGTTGAAGTCACGTGACGTGCCGCCGGGGAATGAGGGCACTTCCTGTTTTACTCCACTGAGGCTTGAGACGCTGTTGTCAGTTTCAACAAAATGGCTGCGCGAGCGCCTCAAACGAGAACCCTGTGACCGCTCCACGTCAGTGCAGAATCACTTTAAATGGATGCATTGGAATCTCCCTTCCTTTCTGAGCGTCGGGACATTTACTCGTGTGGACTCGTTTACATACGCATTAACGAACTAAAGGCATGCTGAAATACACACTTTACGCACTTTATGTACACCCAAAAGCATCCAGAAGCTCAAACTACTGCCAGTGCGCGCGCGTCTGTGTGGGTGTCTGTGCGCGTGTGTAGCGTCTCCTAAGGATCGCCGAGATGTTACAGCTGATCAACCTTAGGCTTGCTTGCTGACGTGCACAACTGTGGTTTGATGTCCCTTTCACTGTTTGCACTGGAGTTTTAGATTTTTTCCCCCCTCTCTGGATAAATTCCGCTGCAGATTGAGAGGCGAATTCCTCAACTGGAAAGTCGGGCTCGCCATTGCAGCTCAGTGTCTGACTGCGACTGAGTAATATCTGCTCTGTGTCAGGACGGGGATCGACTACATCCTCCGTCACCGTGCAGCTCATGCGTCGCATCTGAACAGCAGACCGCGGGTGCTACGTGTGCGAAATAAAGGTAAGAGGATGCATTTTTAAAAACAGTTACTATGTTTCAGAGGGCGGGGTGTGATCATTTTAGTATAGGGTAACAATGCGTCATTTTAGTATTTTCTTTTGTGCTATTTTGTTTGTGACGACCAGCGACATCATTGCAGTCACCAGGCACACATTGTTTAAACGCTCGCAGGTTGATTTAATAACATGTGCTGTCTGTTTTGTTTTGATGGCTAGGAATAGCTTACGTGTGCAAATGTTTACTCCCCCAAACATCAACATTGGCCCATTTTCTAAACAGACGAGAGATAAGCTTTCTTATCGGAGTCCAGTCGTATTCAAGAGTCATACAGTGTGAGAAAATGAGAAAATAGTGATTTGAAGCGTTTAGTTAACGCCGGAGTTTGTCGCTCGAATGGTGTGTTGTGTAAATAAATACTTGTGTGTTTGTTGGGAGTCCCGTCACGTCGTTTTAATGCTCAAAAATGTGGTCTCCCATTGAGACACCTCACCTGGTTTTGAAATATTGTTATGTTACAGCTTTGACTCTAACCCTGGGCGATGAACCATACAGAAACAAACCTCTGTGGTGTTTATATTTGTTTATCAGTGTTTATATTTCCATGGGGGTTGAATTAGAGATATTGCGTCATGGTTTGCTTTTATTTTTGCTTAACTAAAGCTCTTTCATGAAACTGTGTGCTTTATGCTCTGTCATTTACCTTTGAATAAAACATTCGGATCCCTCAAAACAATTTTACTTTAGTTTGAACAAAATACTGTTTACATTTCTCATATATATATATATTCTAGTGTTTTTCCAAGAAAGGATAGTTTAATGGCGACATGGTGTTTATGGCAATTGAGAGTAACTGAATGTTGACTAAAATTGGTAATAGTTTTCAGATCAGATGTCAGTTATTATCTTGGTATTACTATGAAATTGTAGTTAATCCATAAGAAGTATGATTCAAACCACGTAAGCTGTCAGAGTGATTCTGTCAGTGTTTATTTTCTTATGGACAGTGTTTGGCAATGCCAAATTACTTCCGTTTTGTTGTAGTAATGGTAAGTGATATTTAGGTGCACACCATTGTTACCGTAGCACATTTTCGTGAGGGCGTTGAATAGGTCTTCTTGGTGGTGCAGGCTAATGCTTACATGCTTGGCGTCTGAGGACAGCACCGATGTCAAACGTCCCCTTGGCTGTTCATGCGGTGCAGTTGCTAATTTGGCAGGGAGAGTTTGGGCTCCCCTCACAGGGTCAGGGGCCCTCCTGTCAGAGCCAGACCTTTGAAAAGAGCTATGTGTTCTCCAAGAGTGAAAAGGGTCAGACAAAAAGAGGCCACTTAATGCTCAGATTACCATAAAGCTTAGGTCACACTGTCCCTCTCAGCTTGTTCTCATGAAGCCTAACCAGCATTGCTGTGGCTTGGTATTTGCACCATGTGGCTTCATGTTTGGTCGTGTGTGTAGCTGTTGGTTATTGAAGTGGAATCATTGTTGCTGTGTCTGGTGTGTGATTCCCTTATGAAACTCGTTTCCTGTATAGTAACTGTGGCATTTTGAGCAAGACCATAGTAGCCACAGATAAACCCATGGATTGTTTCTCATATCAATGGTTAGACCTCTGTTAGAGTTAACTGGTTTCTGTGAAAAAAATAAAAAATAGAATTAACGTACTGTCGTAATTGTAGTAAACAATTGTTTTGCTAAAGTAAAAACATGGCAAGCTCATCAAACAAATAAACTCAAGATTCTTTGAAAATTCTGCGAGCAGCTGTCGTTTTCTTCTTCTTCTTCACTCACTGTGTGTGCTACATTTCCCAGTGTACACATTTTACATTTCCAAGTTTGTTGCCATTTGCTATTGCTATTTTCTACACTTGGTGGTGATATGCCACATTTCTCTGTTGGCACATGTTTCCCGTTTAGCATTTCTCTTCAAATCCAGAATAGAGCCTCCCATCTGAGCTTCTCACAGTCACTGGTATGAAACTAGTAATGCTTAAGGAATCACTGCAGTTTATGGCTGAATGATTATGTCCTGTTAATTCCCACATTTCCTTCTGAGCCACCTTGAAACTATTTTTGAGCATTATTGAACCTGAGGTCTTTTGTCTGTTATGCGAAGTACTTTTTGGTTTTTACTGTCTTTGACTGTCTTTGAGACATCTTGGTGTCTTGTCAAGCTTTGACATTAAAGTGGTCCTATTATGCTTTTTTTTTTGTACCAAAGTTTTTGTTTTGAGGGTGTACTATAACATGCTCTCAGGCTTGGTGGTTTGAAAAACACATTATTTTTCTACGTAATTTACATTATTACAATACCTTTCTCCCCAGCCTGGCACACACAGCTCGATCAGTTCCAGGTTTGATGAAAGCTCGCCTTCTGAAAAACTAAATGTGATGCGATTGGTTAGCTGTCCTAGTGCGCTATGATTGGCTAACAGTTTTGGCAGTGTTTCAGTACTGCCCTGCCCCTTGCCGAACCAGCAAGTTCCGTCTGCTCCGGTAAAGTTAAGGATGTCATATCAATTCAGACAACGAGAATATTGAACAAGGAGATTGCGCAGAACATTTTTTAGAAGTAGTAGGGAGACTGTGACTGGACCTTCAGGATGTGTTTTTGGCATGAGTTTCACTGATTGGTTGAAAACTGCAGGCCAAAAGGCTGCTCAGATGAGTCTTTCAAAGTCGAGTAGCAGTTCTCTGAATTCATTAACCTTTAAGAGTGGCATGTTTTATATGTAGCTTAACACTTTTCACCTGCTTTGTTACATGCAAAATGGCAGCTCTCAGTTACTGTAAAGGTGTATAGCCCTTCCTGCCCATCAAGCCTTTCAGTATCTTAAAGAGATATGAAAATTTAGTAATTTACTCACCCTCATGTCATTCTAAGCCCAAAATGACGTTGGTTAATTTTGAATGTTGATACCAAATTCTAAAATTTTAATAAAACCTGAGAGGTTTTAGTCCCTCCAGAAACTCCAGGAAAGTCCACATTCATCTGTATTCAGTATTTTAGTATGTGGCTTATTCTGATCAAGAAACGCCTACTTAGACAGGAAGAGACCCTCTGACCGACATGAAAAGCGACTCACAGTTTCTGGTCTCTTGGGGCGGGTAATTCTGAAAGGGATGGATATACCACAATAATAGCTCAGCTCAGATAAATCTTATCCATAATAAGTCATGATGAAAGTCTCCCTGAACTGTTGAAATGTCTTCAGACTTGGCGATAAGTGTTATTCCCCTCCCTAAAAGTGGTTAATATTGATTATTTCACAGGCAGAAAATAAAGCTAGATATGGTTGCTTGCCTTAAAATATATTGTGCTTACATAAACTTACCAAGGTTACAATTATTTGATTAGAAATACAGTAAAAACAGTATTTTTTTATAATTTTAAAATAACTGTTTTGTATGTTTTGTATGTGATTAGGCCTAATTTTCAGCAGCAATTACTTCGGTTTTAGTGTCATTTCATTCTAAGCTGATTTGATGCTCAAGAAATAGTTCTTATCAAGGTTTAAACAGTTGTGCTGCTTAATATATTTGTGCAAACTGTTTTTTTTTAGGTGCAAAATATTTTTTTTCTTCTTATTTGAAATAAAAATTAAACAATGCAAAAGCCTTTACTGCTGATATAAAAATTATAATTAAACTTTATTTGTAGTACTATTTGTGTTTTAATGTCACTATTGAAGATTGTATGATCTTTGAATAATATCAGTTTTTAAATGCAATGGTTAAAGTGTACCGGAGTATACTTGCAATTTAGCAAAATCAAATATACTTCAGTAGCCATATCTTTAGTTGGACTTCAGCTCAGTTTCTGCTCAATTAAAGTGTTTTAATCACAAAATTATTTGCTTTAGCTACAGTTGCAGGGATTTTTTATTTAGTACATAAATATGTACATGTATTTGTAGTATAGCGTGACATTTATTTTGATATCTTTATTTTCTACTAGGAGATGCTTTTTTGATGAATGAATTTTTTGTGTGCGATATGCATCATATGGTCCGTGAATGTATTGTGGGCGGTCAGTTGGCAAGTCTGAGGCTGAGACTATTTCTGAGTGATAGTTCACATTTTGTTTAGGTATTTTGTAGAAAGTCGCATTGACTTCCAAAAAATCTTAAAAGAAAATAAGTCCTACAGGTTTGGAATGGGTGAGTGATTTTGGGTGAGCTGTAATGTTTCAAGCTCTCTGGAGACTGAAAGAATGAAGGATGACAAGCCCTGGCTGATTACAGTTTTTTTTTTTTTTATAATTATTATTATTATTTTATTTTTATTTATTTTTTTAAATCTCCCCCTTAAAATTCACTTGAAATCACCCCCCCCCCCCCCCCCCCCGATGCATCACTAATAACTTCAGAACTGATCACTCTGTATTTAGCCTCCATTAAATGAGTTGCCTCTTATGCTTAGTCCATATGCATGCTGAACTGTTGGAAATTTTGCATTTTATTGAGACAAATGTGCAGTCGCTTTAAAGATCTACGTGATTTGAGTATAATGACAGGGGTCTTTATGGCAAGCATTTGTGTGATCTATTGGGCAATAAATTGTCAGCAGAGCTTGTGAAAGTGTTTTCACTAGTGACTTTGCAGGAAGATGAAAGTCATCGGACTGCTATGACGGCGAGTCAGTCCAGCGAAAAGCTATTTTTAGCGGCTGTTTGCCCGCCAGGAACTGAACATATGAAAAATCACCTTTCGCTGTTTTTCATTGGCATGCAGGTTGGTAAGTTTTCTTCTCCTGAATTAAAACGGTGCCGGTCTATGGTCTGGAATTTATAAAACAGGATTTCACGCCACATTTTCACCGCTGTTTAGTCGCCTGCGGAAATAAAATCAGACTCTAAAGGCTCTTTCACCTCCTCTTTTGTCTGTTATTTGTTGAGTGTGGCTGGGTGACTAAAGGAGATTTTCGTGTTATCCAGAGGTTTACTGGCACGTCAGGTCTGGTCTTCTCAAATGGCTTGGAAGTTATGGGTTTCTAATGCGTGATTGTGTCGGATCGAGGAACTGAAGATTTCTGCCTCTGTAGGCGGCTGTTGCTAGCCAGTGGTTTCCCGAGGGCTCACGGCTCTCTTGTTTGTCTTGCAGCGTTGACATTTTTTGGCTCTGTGCCCAGAGAGCGTCTAGTACCCCCACCCCCTACCACCGCATCTCCACCGTCTCTTCAACTCGCTCATCCCCTTCCCTTCCTCCACCCACCGCTCTTTCCTACAGTACGTCACACTGACTGTGACTTGGACTGCATTACTTATAAATACATATTAGGCCAACATCGAAGACAGTTATGTTGTGGGATGTGTAGTTAACGCATTTATTATTCCCCTGGTCATCAACGGTTATTCACACACAGGTAAAGCAAAGGTCAGTATAGACTGAGACATGATAATTATGTACTGATAATGAGAATAATATTATATACATGTTCAAAAAATGGCCAGTAATACATTTTGTACTATTGTGTTTGAATAAACATTAATGAAATTGTCACATAGTTTAATCGTTATTAATGATACAAGTAAATTTATGCATCACAAAAGCATATGACAAAATCGGTATGTAAATCATATTTCTTTTACCGTGTTTTTACAGTGTTGCGCGTTATAACCAATAACACACGATTCTGTTGAGTTAATGAATGTGTTTTACAGTGTTGCGCGTTATAACCAATCACACACGATTCTGTTGAGTTAATGAATGTGTTTTACAGTGTTGCTCGTTATAACCAATCACACGATTCTGTTGAGTTAATGAATGTGTTTTACAGTGTTGCGCGTTATAACCAATCACACACGATTCTGTTGAGTTAATGAATGTGTTTTACAGTGTTGCTCGTTATAACCAATCACACACGATTCTGTTGAGTTAATGAATGTGTTTTACAGTGTTGCTCGTTATAACCAATCACACACGATTCTGTTGAGTTAATGAATGTGTTTTACAGTGTTGCTCGTTATAACCAATCACACACGATTCTGTTGAGTTAATGAATGTGTTTTACAGTGTTGCTCGTTATAACCAATCTCACACGATTCTGTTGAGTTAATGAATGTGTTTTACAGTGTTGCTCGTTATAACCAATCACACACGATTCTGTTGAGTTAATGAATGTGTTTTACAGTGTTGCGCGTTATAACCAATCACACACGATTCTGTTGAGTTAATGAATGTGTTTTACAGTGTTGCACATTATAACCAATAACACACGATTCTGTTGAGTTAATGAATGTGTTTTACAGTGTTGCTCGTTATAACCAATCTCACACGATTCTGTTGAGTTAATGAATGTGTTTTTACAGTGTTGCTCGTTATAACCAATCACACACGATTCTGTTGAGTTAATGAATGTGTTTTACAGTGTTGCTCGTTATAACCAATCACACACGATTCTGTTGAGTTAATGAATGTGTTTTACAGTGTTGCGCATTGTAACCAATCACACACGATTCTGTTGAGTTAATGAATGTGTTTTACAGTGTTGCTCGTTATAACCAATCACACGATTCTGTTGAGTTAATGAATGTGTTTTACAGTGTTGCGCATTATAACCAATAACACACGATTCTGTTGAGTTAATGAATGTGTTTTACAGTGTTGCTCGTTATAACCAATCACACACGATTCTGTTGAGTTAATGAATGTGTTTTACAGTGTTGCTCGTTATAACCAATAACACACGATTCTGTTGAGTTAATGAATGCAATGGCCAATCAGAGATGCTCAGATGAGTCATCACTAAAGTTCTGTCGTTCGGTGCACGCTGGCTGACTGACAATTGTTTCTATAAAATTGTTAAGTTTTAATGCAAATTCTGTAAAATTTAAAGGCTTATTTTAGCCTTAAGCTGGAGTTGGTTCACTTTCCAGCAATGAACTATGTAAATAAATACTAGTATGAAAAAGTATGACAAATTTATATGTGACCCTGAAACACAAATCCAGTCTCAAGTGTCAGTTTTTCTTAAAAAATAAATAAAATCTAATTTCTTCAAAATTTAGATGTATATGTCATCTGAAAAATGAATAAATACGCTTTCCATTGATGTAAGGTTTATTTGGATCAGACAATATTTGGCCCAGATGCAACTATTAGAAAATTTGGAATCTGAGGGTGCAAAAAAATAAAAATACTAAGAAAATCAGCTTTGAAGTCGTCCAAATGAATTATTAGCAATGCATATTCCTAATGATTTTTGACATAAAAGAAAAATATGGACCAATATGGGTTTTTCTATAGCCGATGCCGATGTTTAGAGGTCAGGGTCAGCCGATGGCCAATATGTGCTGCTAATTTTTAGGGCCGATATCTTGAAGTTTTCCCCTTCATTTGCATGCTAAAATGTCACACTAATAATAAGTGGATGCATAACATTTACAACTTATCATCATTTATTTAGCACTGAATTGAACCATCTCTCGAATCTTAATTTTGTGCACTGCACGGTATTAAAACAAAAAATTTATCCAAATTTAACCAAACAAATCAATAAACTGACCAAGTATTAAATATATAAAACAGGTAATATATATATATATATATATATATATATATATATGTTTAAATAGACCATAGTATACCGATCCACTCTGCTGTTATGCCAAGGAAGTGGATGATCTTTTCCGTCTAGTTTACATAAAAAAAAAAAAATTTGAAATTAAAAAAAATATATATGTATGTATATATTATAGTTTAACATTCAGATACATTGCGAATATTGAAACATTTGGATATCTGCAGAACGAGACGTGAGCAATAACCTCCAAATACACCCAAACCCGCGCTCGCTCATCTTCGTATGCAAGCACTCTTGCACTGTCACGATCTATTGCATTGTAAATGCCAGATTTTTTTTAAACAAATAGGCCTTGCGGAACGCAAAAATTCAAAATCGAACGTTTTGCAGAACAGGATCAAACAAAAAAGTACTGGTCATAATACTTGCATAAAATGTTTGATGTGAAAAAAAGCGGTTCACTGACTGCGCAGTACAGCCACAAGTGCCACAGTTATGTTTGGGATAATTTTATTTTTAATACTATAGTGTCATTTGAAAACATTGCAATTGCGTTTTATAATACAACGTGCACCACAAAACCATTTAAAGAGGCGCATTTAGCGGTCTCCTTGACGGGAAACAGTCAACAAAGTAAAATGATCTCCAACGTTTGGCGTGCTCTCTTCATTTTATCAAATGATCATAATCACATCTATTCATTTAACAGTCCTGCTACTAGCATTTTATTCAGACTAAAACCCCTTTAATTCGGGTGAGAAAGCTTTTTTTCCAAGACGCTTTTGCACATAATAATACCACTGCAAACGCATTTTGCAGCATAAAGGTTATTAATTGATCGTTAATTTAAACGTCAATCGATCATGGAAATGATCGAGTATTGACATCCCTAAATGCAGTTTAGTTGGATGGAAACCTGGCTATTGTTTGCATCAAACCATGCTTCCGAACAAATGTGATTCACCGTTCTGGGCAGCTCCAGGACAGCTGTCTCTCCGAGTGCGGTGCTCTCTGTGAGCCGGGCGGAGTAACGTAGCCCTCAATCATGCTGCAGTGTTTGTGAGAGCTGCCAACTTCTCCACCCCATTTACAGAGTGAGATTCTCTGACTTCCTTTATCTCCCAGGACTGTTGTTGAATCTTCCAAAAGTTTTGGCCTGGGATGCTTCACATGCGGCCACAGCACTTTCCACCACACCAGTAACACTGGGTTGCCCACTGACTTGCCTGACTTTAAATTGGAGCTACTAAACACGGATATCGGCCGATATATTAAAAAATGACAAATATCGGCCGACCGATTTATCAGTCAACCTCTAATTTTGACCCATACCATGTGTTTTTGGCTATTGCTAAAATTATACCCCAGCGACTTGAGCAACTTAAATTTCAAGAATTTAACTGTGTTTTAAGTGGGGTTTTTTGTGCTTATTTAGAAGTTGCATTTAGTATCATAAATGAAATTAAAAACATTTATTTACAAAAAAAATCCCTTTTATATAAATGGTATAATCATTGCAAATCAACGTGCTCTCACAGTGAATTAGGTGCCAAGACCCTCTACAATGCAACTAAATGATGTCTAATATTAGCTTCTTCAAACATTACAAAGGTTTGTCTGCACTCATTAAGTATTTTATTAATAACAAAGCAGGAGATAAAATTTACAAACATTTTGTCTGCCTTCATGTCATCAAGGAATCCTGAAAAAAGTATTAGCACACACACATTAAGCAGCACAACAGTTACAAAAATTTATATTAATAATAATAAGAAATGTTTCTTGAGCACTAAATCAACACACTAGAATGATTTCTTAAGGATCATGTGACACTGAAGACTGGAGTAATGTTCTTAAAACTAATAATATTATTTTTACTGAATTCTGATCAAATAAATGCAGCTTTTGTGAGTGTAAGAGGCTTTTTTCAAAAACATGACAACGATTTAATTTCCCTGAATGTTTGAGTGGTAGTTTATCAGCCTGACCATCGTAATTGCAATGACATATTGTGCATCACTAGTTTAAAATGTTTATTAACGATTATCTGGGAAGAAGAGGTGGTCTCTGCGCATAGGTTTCAATTGCCTTGGTGCATCTGGTTCATGCCACATTTGTTTATCTCTGATTCATCCACTCAGAGTTTACTGAAAACAGGTGGTATACAATAAACAAAGTTCTTGTTGTTCCCAAAATGAGTGTTCCTCGGAATCCCAAGCAAATCCCTTTTTTCCTGTGAATTTCTTGTTAAGACTCTGGATATTGTAACCAGAGTTTCAGAGCAGCTCTTATACAGTATATCTCTGTTCACAAATAGATTTTGTTTTAAATAGAACTTTTAACTCAATGCTGTTTTCATTTATATTGCAAGCCTAGTGATTGGATTCTGCTTTTTTTATTATTATCTTAAAGCAGGTTGGTTTGTATTATCAAATGAATAGGGAGAGAAAGTTTTCTATTTTGAGCTGTTTGGTGTTTTTCCTCAATATTAGAAAACCGCTTGTCTTTTGTGGTTTAGTTTTATTGGTAGTAAACCAGCCTTTGTTGATCACATTTTTAGTTTCCCTTTCTACATGAGCAAGCTAGTTTTTTCATCCAGTTTTATTTTTCTTTCAGCTACGCCAGTGTTTCCCACAGGATTTTGCGAGACTGTGGTAGGTGGACCCTGGTCCCTCTCTGGGGGGTCCGGGGGCATACCATCCCCCCTCCTCCCCGTTTGACACTTTAAATTCATCTATCTGGTGTACTTTGAGAGTTTAAAATGAAGAGCTCCAACCCATGATCAGTGTGCAAACTAAAAGAAAAAAGCTGGTAAATTGACTAGAAAATTTTAAAGGGGACTCGACTCTTTAGGTTTTGATATAGTGTCTCACCATAGAGCCGCCACAGTCTGGTTAATAAATGGAAAACACTGTACTGTATTAAGCAAATGTGTATACTTGCACTACTGTTTAAAAGTTTGGCTTCAGAAAGTTTTTATTTCTTCTGTTTGTTTTTTCTTTAATTTTTTTTGTCATTTTAATTACAATTTTTTATACTTTTTTTTTATTTGGCAGGGATGCATTAAACTGGCTAAAAGTGACATTTTTAATGTAACAAAAGATTTCTATATTAAATAGATGTTTTTAACGTTTATAATAAGACGTTATTAGAATGATCATGTGACAATGAAGACGTTTCATTTGAGGAATCTGACATGTTATCAGGTTTATGGTTACTAGATCCTTTTGTTATAATTAATTATCTCTCTACGTTTATGTTTTGTTATATTAAAGAGAATTTAGTTCCCTGTTACCTTGAATTGTCCTTGGCTGTGAAAGATTTGAATCGGCCATTTTTTTGCTAAACATTTTCGTCCTGAAATCATTTTTCAAGAGTAGAGCATGCGTTTATAATGTGTTTAAGAGTTACTTTGTCAGTTGTCTGCATTTATTTTAAAGACTGGGACTAAATAACTCAGAGCTGATCTATTTTCCACAGCCTTGGCACAAAGCACGTCACACAAGAGGAGAACCATTTGATGGAAGAAAAGAAAAAGAAAAAGCAAGAGGAAAAGAAAAAGAAGGAAGCTGCTCAGAAAAAGGTCAGTTTCTTTCGCGTGACCAACAAGCTTTCACGTAGAATCTTTTGCTTGCATCCTTCTTATAAAAGCCAATGTAAACCACAGGTACCAAACTGGACACCTAGACCTCACAAGCTCTGTTTAGACACCGATACTTATTATGGTGCTCACTTTTCGTGAAGTCATCTTGGTTTTACTAATGTGAAATTGACTGAGGTTACACAGGCCACATCCTGCTGCTCTTTGTATTGATTAAGCACCAGATATTCAGCTAGATCTCTATTTAGCATAATACTTAAAAAGAAAATCAATCGGTTACGATCAGTCTGTTTTCCAAGATTTATGTTCCACTAGTCACTTTTACTCGGTTTTGTTCTTCCAGAAGAGACGCTTTCTTTGTTATAAAGCTTTTGTATGTTGGAAAGTGTTCATCTCTGTCTATCTTTTGTGTTTCTTTTACAGGCTGCTGAACAGAAAACCAAAGGTCAGTTATGATTCTCTTTGCAATGCTGCTCTAAACATTACGTTTTAAAATCTTTTTAAGGATCTTCTCCATATACATGTGTTCGTATCACGTGCATCTCAAAAACTCCTGGAAGGGCAAAACAAAATTTCGAAGTGCTAACTGGCTATTGTGTTTTCATCACTTGAGAGTAGAGAAGAGGTGAAGAGTAGGTTCTGTGCAGTTATTTAGTATATGTGGGCGAAATGAATGACTGGCACAAGACAGCGCAACAGTTGGTAGAGACAAAGCGGCCATGTTTGGTAACTGCTAAAGGATTTTGTGCATTTTAAACATTTAAAAGCAGTTGTATTGAGCAGTTGTAACTGGCCATGAAGTAAATCAGGATTATATTCCTTAAAGGGATAGCTCACCCAAAAATGAAAATTCTGTCATTAATTACTCATTCTCATGTTGTTCCACACAAATTTCTGAACACAAATTAATATTTTTTTTTGATGAAATCTGAGAGCTTTCTGACCCTGCATAGACAGCAACGCAACTGACACAATCAAGGCCCAGAAAGACAGTAAGGACATTGTTAAAAAGTCCATGTTGTGAATGCAGAAAAGAAGAAATTGTTGAATAAATTCATTATTTATAACTATCCCTTAGCCAACTACTTTGTCTTGCAAAGAATGATTTCACAGCTCGTGTTTTATTCATCATGAATGCACAATTGAATGCATAATTCTTTATTTTATTTATTTTTTTTACTTTTTATTTATCATTAATATTTTTTTAATGGACATAACATTTCCTTACATTAGATTTTATATGTATTTTTTATATTTGTTTGGCTCTTTTAGTAGATTGTCATAGTTTTAAACAGTTAATCAATTTATGAAGTTTTAGAATAAAATCTGTGCAAAACTATCAAATCTATACACTGAAAGAAAAGTTTAGTGTTACAAAAAGAAAAAAGCTGGGGAAAAAAATCCACCACCAGGACATAAAAGTTCTTGTAGATAAAGAAACACCCATTCATTCAAAGTTATCTGTCCTGTGTTAGTAGATCCGCTGCTTAACAGTGATTTAACCAAGACATTATCCAAATGAAAAAGGGGAGAGTGACAGCGAGAGCAAGAGAGGAAAGTATGTGCTGAGCTGACGTATTTGGTTGAGGACTCCTCGCCCCATTGGACAGGTCACGCCCCCTTCATTGAGAGGGGTGCAGTATGAGGCAGTCAGTTTTAGACACCAGAAAGGGCTTTTTGAGGGCTGTCGTGGCGCAGATGGGAGAGGGGCTTATGTCATGTTAAAGTCAGACAGTCATAAATCTCATTAGAGCATTTGCTAATGCTGGAACTCTCAAACATCAGACTTGACGCAGGAAGAAGTGCTGGTTTAATGCTCACAGGGATCTTCTATTGCAAAATACTCTGGAGAGCTGAGTCGTCTTTGTCCCTCTTTCACACGTTCATCCTCCGAATCTCTGTATCACCGCATGAGTCAACGCTAACAATCTCTCTTTTCTTTAATCGGGCTGCACTAGGGGCATTCGCAGAGTTCTGCTAATTAGATGTAATCTAGTTTTGCTTTGTTTCACATCTTTCTTTATCCCCTCTTGGGCCACGGTTCTTAAGGACACACATTATCTTCAGCTGATAAGGATATGTCTCTTTCCTTCCGCCTGTTAGATCTTGAATTTGGCTGAGCGGTTGCTGTGTGGCTCGACATGTGTGTTAGATTTCTTGTGCGTTGAGAAGGATTTGTCGAAGGTGATAGTATAGCATAACCCTCCTGGATCGATGTTGACCTTTCTATGTCTAAGCCTTCTAAATCCTTTACTCAGGATACGTCTTTGTGCCGGTTCTCTTATAATCTGACAAATGTGATACAAACGAATAGATAAAGTGATGCTAGAACTGCGCCAAATTGGTTTGCTTGTTAATGTAGGTTTTGCTGATTAAAGTTTTAAAGTTAGTGGGCTGTTTGAACAATTAGTTGGTCTTAAAGTGACAGTGCACACAAACAATTTATATTGTGTCGTCATTTACTTGCTTATGGAGTTTTTTTCTTCTTCTGTAGACATAAAAGATTGGTGGGGTTTTTTTCTGTCCATACAATGGAAATAAATAGTTTGGCTTCAAACATTCTTCAAAATATCAGTTCAAAATAATGACAATTTTGGGTTAACTATCCCTTTAAGGAAGCTCTGTATATCTAGACTAGTTGAGGGCATGTCTATCAGATGCCAGATGTGTTTTCAAAGATGTATAAATGGTAATCTCAGTTGTTCAGTGGGGTAACTGACAGGTATTCACCAAACAAAAATGACTGAATTATGCAACCCTCTAGCAAACAATATCATCAAAGTCATTATAAATACAGAGACCTACGCGTTATTAACAGCAAGTGATTTGAAGACTGGCAATCACTGTCGTGAAATGTGTTCAAGTTTGAAGGCTCAAGACTCAACTTCTTTTAGTCTTTCAGAATGTACAAACACTCTCTGTGAAGTTGTGTTCCCCTTAAAGCACTGCCACTAAAAATATTAAAGCCACGTAAAAGGAAAACATAGTAGTTGACCTCACTTTTCGCCTACTAGTAGACCATTTTGACTGTGCTTCCTTCTAGTCACAAGTATATATGTGTTGTTAGATTCAGCTTGGTGTCACCTAAGGAGCGTTTGTGTCATTAGAGAAAGGTGAAGGTGAGCTCTTGAAGCGTGAAGCTCTGGAGAGGCTTTGGTACAGAGTGAGCCGTAGATGACTGCCAAACCATCTTTTTCTTTTCAAGAGAGGCCCAGGAGGCCCCACACAGGGGCACACACACACACAAACACACACAACCTGGAGAAATTCACAGGGAAGTGCTCTTGCCAATCCGACCGAGTATTCTTGTGGAATGAGGACAGAGGAAGGAAAAAAAAGAAAAGAAGAAAAAGGCTGACTGAAAGCTGCTGTAGGTGTCTGTGTCAGCGGAGGAAGAGAGCGATGGAACTGTGTGAAAGAAAGAGTGAGAACCTGCTTAAGTTTCCTGTCAGCTCAAGTCTCTTTGCTTTGGCCGCAGAGAAACTCAAAGGCCTCGGCAGATATTCAGGCAACTGAAAAAAACAACAACAGCCACCCCCCTTTCACCTCTCCTTTTTTCTCCAAAAGCTGTTTCTTTCTCTTTCACTTTCTAACTAATCGTCTTAACTCCATCTCATACACACAAGCCTCATGGACTAATCAGGTTTTTGGTTCTGGTTTTTAATGATTTTTCTGCTGTTTCTGCTCTTTTTGTTTTTTGTTTTT
Source organism: Carassius auratus (assembly GCF_003368295.1). Classification (NCBI taxonomy): domain Eukaryota; kingdom Metazoa; phylum Chordata; class Actinopteri; order Cypriniformes; family Cyprinidae; genus Carassius; species Carassius auratus. Next base: position 23,440,637 of record NC_039270.1, on the reverse strand, counting down.
TGGGGCACCACTTCATCCACAGGTACTTTCTGTCTTTCACACTTATTATATACTCTTGGTTGACTTTAACAAGCCCTGCTTTTTAGTAATAAAGGTGGTTGTCTAAATAAGCGTAAACTCTGAGATGCTTGACATGTCCGTTTTGGTTTGAATCGAGTTGTGATACTGTGAAATGGATTGAGTTTTGCCATATGTGTTATATCTTGAAAAATGTGATTGAGTGGGCACTGTTTATCTTCTCAGAGTTTGGATCAGACACTTAGAAAATAATAGTTTGTGTTCACTAATTGCTGGATTTGCGATGGTTTGCACTCTTCATGTCATCAAATCTTAAAAGCTTTTAAAAAGAGCTTTGTTGGAATCACAGCAGCAAAAAAACAGCTCAGTCTCAATCGCGAGTCTATATTATACTTTTCAGCAGAGCCATATCATAAACATTGTTAAATATTTATTTTAGTGTCGACTGTAAGATGTGTGTGCATCTCTAATTGTTTCTCAACCAGTGTGGCATTGTGGTAGCAACACTTGGGTACTTCTCAGGAAACTCACATACTGATAAACAATATCTTGTAGTTAGTTACTGAGAGTAGCGGAATAAAAAAATTTGTCAGTAATTGTTTACATTATTTAGCTGAGACTGTTGTGCCACTATTTTAATGTCATTTTATTGATTTTAGATCGACTTCTAAACATCAGGAAAGCTTCAGACAGCTGTGTTTGTATTGCAACCCATTCACATTGTTAACTGTTACAATAACTATAAAGTTTTCTTAATGACACAGAGGAATGCTATAGTTGGGATCACTTCCCAATTATTTTTTTCTCCATTAAACCGCTCATGCATTTGAAGTGGCAGGCGACAGGCCTGCAGCGTCGCTGTATGGTAAACAGAACTTTGTTTTCTGTTGGTGTGGATGCTAATATCGCAGTAGTTATCGTGCTTTGTGTAACCATCATTTAGTCTGTTTGATATGGCAGTCAGGGGCTGTTTTCTAGCAGGGTCCATTACCCAGCATGCCTACGTCAGGCTGAACAGCTCACACAGGTTGTTTGTCAGTTAACACCTGCTCTACTTTAAGGACCTGCTCATTACTGCACTTTCATATGCCATATTTGCAGAGTTAGGGCACATTTAATTACTGCTAATGACTCAGTCTGGTTGTTCGTCCTTGAGTTCGATCCCCTGAGACCTTGGCATCCACTGTACGAGCAGAGTACCCTCCTGCAGTCCTTACCCAGACAGCCCATCTGAGAGGCCAGCCGCTGCCCACTGTGTGCATGCAGGCCAGTGAGCAGAGGGATGACTCATGGCCTAGCCAAGCATGCTTTTTGGATGCTTTTTTTCAAGCTCTGAACTTGCTTTTTAGAAATTAAATTTGTTGTTACTAAAATGTCTCTTGAAGTCAGTGGTGACGTTATAATTACGTCTGTGGTGTTACTTCAAAATGACATAGACATAAGTGGCTGTGTCACCACTCAGCAGTGTTTGATTTGAAATGATTTTTTAAAAAAAATCAAAATTTTCTTAAGCTTTCATTTTTTGTTGTTATATTAGTTTAATATAATTGATATATCATATTAAACTCATTTGAAATGCATATCAATATATTTTATTAGAAAAAAACAAACTTTTTTACAAATTCTACCTCTCATTTGCCACCCCAACTGAAGAATGACCACTGTGAAATGTCGTTCAACTCCAAGTGTCTTCTATGTAACAACAGACAGTTTGAATTTCAAAAAGAAAGATTGTTCACATTTAAATCCGCCGTTGTCACAGGAGGGTCAGTCTTTTTCTGAGAAGCATCGGCACTCAAAAAAAGCTCTGTTGATTTGCATTGAGAACAAAAGCCACTGGTTGAATCGATGCGCTTTTACATAGGTAACTATTTTTTACAACATCCCACAAATGGTGATGTAAATCCTCACCGATATGCTGATGCCCACCTGCTTTCTTTTATTTAAGTCTTTGCACTGCTGCATGTATGTGTGTATGAATGGATAACACTGTTTACTCTACCTGATTGCATTTTTTTATTTTATTGAAAATTGACATTTACTTCAAGTAGAGTACCAGATCAATCAGCTTATCTGACAAATTGAGGCCTTTTGTTTCATCTCTCCCTCAAAATGTAATTGTATTTTCAGGCGCATGTCTTTTTTTTGTCAAATGTCAGTTTAACTTTGACTGTGGGCGGGGCTACCAAGTGTGACAGGACAGAAATGGAAACCTGTCATCAACAAAATACCACGCTGCTTGTTGTGCATAGGTTAACACAGAAGAGAACATTTTATCTCGTGTTGTTTTATCATATTGTGACTGTTTAGGACACAAGTGCGAGACAGGCTGCCATTGCTGAATTTCTTGCATGGCCAAAAGAGGCTTTGATGGTTTTCTGATTCGGTGTGTGTGTATGTATGTGTTTGAACTGCTGGAGGTGGTGTGTGTTTGTGGAGAGACAGAGACGTTCTCTGACTGGGTCAGTATTTATAGCCTGCCTCAGGCAGTGCAGCCTACCGCCATCTTGTCTTTTTGCCTGCCGTGTGTGTGTGTGTGTGTGTTCACCCGAGCTTGATCTCCCTTTAAAAATGACTCCTCTATAAACATACTGTCCTTGAGTGTGTGTTTTGAAATGTGGCTGATTACTTTGTGTAAAAGCCACACTATAGCAGTAATAGAAGAACAAAGGGATTGTGGGAAAAGCACGGAATGGCTTATAACAGAGCTGTCTGTCTTCATAGCATTCCTGTCTGAATATCAAGCAGTTTGGTGGAATGTGGAGTGAAAGAACGCAGACACATGTGTACCGGTAGCACAGGTCCGGTGAGCCACGCTGCAGTATCTGCTCCACAGGCTGCACCTGCTCGTCTTCACGCACGTTCCTTTGATCATAAAGCTGGACTAATTCCAGCCTAGGGTGTCAGACGCGGCAGGTTCCTCACTGTTTAGCAGTTAGCGGTGCTTCATCCCAGATTAGAAACCTGAGCAAATTGCTTTGGTTTAAGAAGTGGCCTCCGTCCAGAGACAGCAGATTCCCTAGTGAAAATTGTGGCCTCATTGTCATGACGCAATGTTGGGAAAGTTAGTTTGCGGCGAGGCTAGTCATAATGTAAAGTATTTAAACTACAGTCTTTATGAGCCTCTTTATAAAGTAGCAAGCTACAATTGCAAGCTACTAAATGTGTTTTTGTTTTTAACCAGCTACATGTAAGAGGACACCGTTATATAGTATTTTTATAACTCTCAGAGAAAATCAGAGCAGTATTTATCAGTCATGAAAACAATAAGGGTCTTAAATACAACCAATTAAGTATTGTATTCATATTTGTATACACTATAAATCATATTTCTATGATATATATAGATAGATAGATAGATAGATAGATAGATAGATAGATAGATAGATAAATTTTTACAGGATTCTTTGCATTTATTTGAAATAAAAATCCTTTGTAACATTATGTCCTTACTGCTATCATTATAATGCATGCTTGCTGAATAAAAATATACATTTCTTTCAAAACTGACCTGATATTACGATTCTGATCCCAGAAGTCTCTATGATGACTCTAACCAATAAAAACTAACCAATTAATCCGAATAAACTATTTCACTAAAATGAATTGGACTTCCCATTGTTTCTTTATCAAGATGAGGGTCATTGTAAAGCACCTTGAGACTTGACAACATCTTGAAATCAGATGAGCTGTTATCATAGTAGTAAAGAAAGTTGCATAACACAAATTGAATCCTATTGTTATTGGAAAAACAATATTTGGAACGATTCAGTTGATTTAGACAACATTAATGCATTTGGACAGTGTCAGTGATATGACAATCTGCTCATGTTCACTATTACTCTGTTTAACTGCATGTGCCAGGCGAGGGAGGGAGGGAGGGGGGGGGGCAGTATGAAGTGCGGTTAATTGAGGGTGACTATGGTAAGGATTTCGCTCTGCTATGTGCTCGTCCCATGAGGCACATCCCCAGTCGCTCCAGTTTTCATGTAGAACAGCTCCCAGTCTTCCTCTAATGCTGGTCTTTTTATCTCTCTGTGAGAAACCGCAGGACTTAAATACAGCTGCATATTTAAACGCCGCTAATTAAGATCTCCAGACTCTTCTCGTTCCTGCAAGGTTAAACATGGAAAACGACGAGATTAGCATGATGGGCGAGCGTTGTGGTGATTTCCCTGCAGTGGCTTCCGCTGATTCCTGATCTTATGCGTGAAGCCTATGAGACGTGTCTGGTGGCCGGGGTCGGGTCACACGTCACTCTCGCTTGTGTAGATCGTATTAGAGCTAATCTCACTGCTGCAGGGTATTGAACTCACTGACCACCAGCTGCCTATTTTGTTTGACATCTAGGGTTTGATACTGCAAAAACAAAAGATTATTCGCTTGTGCTAACGCAGTGCTAGTCGACACGCAGACCACATGCAGACCTCAAGCCATTTTCATGTGGCCCGCTTGTTGATATTCTGTTATATCTGGGTATATCTGACACACAAGTAGAAAACTCATGTACGCTATTTTATAATAGCTTAAGTCGTGCCTTATGTAGTTAATGCTAACAATTTATTATTGTTTTGAGTCCTTTGATTTTAACATGATACATACATATTATGAAGCTGTTTTTAAACTAATACTACAAGAAAAAAAAAATCCCAAACTTTTGAATTGTAGTGTACATATAATTTGTAAAGTATTTAATTAGAATAATTAGCTTATAAAAAGGCTATTCTGTGTGGTTAATATTGCTTTAAATATTTTATTTAAAAAACTTTGTATTGTAAGCCGATCACTGATGCATTTAATTGAGTTATTGTTTCCATTTTATTAAATTTTTTTAATTGTTGCTGTATATAATCATTCAGAATGATGAGTTTGGTTATTGCATTGTCTCTCGCTGACAAAGCACAAAATACTCTGTCCCCATAGCCTTTCAAATGACATAGCTCCTTACATAGCAGTTATCATGAAGAGCATTACCCTTCATTTCCTTTGCCAGCCTCCTGGTTAACTGCACATAAAGCTGCCTCCTTTAGAGCTGTATTATCTGTTAACATCAGCTCACTCATACCTGTGTTTTGACCTGTCAGTTTATTAGGTTTTGTGAGTCCTGCAGCAGCCTAAGGGAGGTCTGTTTGTGCTGTGATGAAGTGACAGATGCTCTGTTGTGATGAGATCTGGGAGAGGCGGAGAGGAAAAAACAACTGCAAGGTGTGTATCTCCATAGCAACAAGCATAGTCTGAGACCTGGGGATGCACTCGGCGTTACAAGGTGTCTGTGTAATAAGTGCCACCCAAAGGAGAGTCGCTCGTGTGTCTGGCTCCAGAGGACATGCACAGATATACCTTCTGTACACTGAAGGAAATGAGCCCTCATTTACTGAACTTAAAAAACCTTGAAAGAGAATCCAAAACGCTTACTGTCATTTTGACAGATGAAAAAATAAGATAACGGATACATCTGTACTTAAGAAGGAAGGAATGTTTATATAATGAAAATTGACTTGAAGAAATATAAAATAATTTATACGTAAGAGTAAGAATTATTATTATTTTATTTTTTTCTTAAGTTGGGGGCCAGTAAGTCAAAATTTTGAGAATTGCTTTTAATTATTATTATAATTTATTATTATGATTGTAAGGTACACTCAGTTTTGAAATATTTTCTTGGCTAGAAATTGCTGTAATCAGGAACCCTAGCAAAAATAATATATTTTAAATAAATTTATTTCATACTAAGTATAATTCAAATCTATTAACATATTTTCTGACATATTGCTCAAGACTTACTGATACACAAATTATAATAATTTTTTTTTATTTACTACTTGTGCACAATGCACATTCCTTAATATTACATTTCTGATTTAATCCTTTGATTAATATCGGTCTTTAAAGTCCTCATTGAAATAAAAATTGACTTTTACATTTGCTTTACTAGCGCACAATTGCTAGTCTTGATGTAAACAATGAATTCGTGCAATATAATCCACTGTAAAAAATTTGTTGTAATTTTTAGTCAAAATCGTAACATTTGCTTCCGCTCTGGAATGGCATTCGTTCTCTGACGTGAGTTTGACAGCTTGGACAGAATATCTTTAAACACACCTCTCCAACCGTTAGATTGCTATGAGTGAGAGACAGAGAGGAGGAGCGCAAACATAAAATCATGCATCTATTCAATATTCCGTTTCAGATGGAAATAAGTCACTACACTGAAATTAAGTCGCAGCGATTTCTGGTTCAAGCAGACTTTTATTGCAAGATATTTAAAGTGTACCTGAAGTATACTTGTAATAGTTTCACTTTAGCACAATCAGATATACTTTGGTTGGACTAAGCACTATTTCCGCACAATTAAAGTGCACTAACTACGAAATTAGCGGTTCCAGTTTAGTATACTGAAAGTACATAAGTACATTTCATGTATGTTTAAGTTTATTTTATTTTTTTACTATGGGAACCATGGTCAGAAAGTGTGGGACCATAACAGGTGATATTGTCGTCCAATAAAAAAAAAAAATTCATAATGTTATGGAAACTGGAGTTTAATGATTGAATGAATAGAACTTTGCTTTCTCCAAACTCATGCTTACCAGTTGTACCTGATTTTAGTTCCTTAGCTTTCAGTGTAGCCTATGTTTTATAAACACTAAATCATTTTCTGGAAAACAAGGACGGTTTAAAATAGATGGTAGCAAAACATATACAACCGAGTCTGTCAAAGTGACATAATGATTTGGTAGTACAAACTCTGCCTGTGCTCCCCTCCACAGATGGCCGTTAACATGCTTTTGAGAGCAAGTGACGTTCAGTTATATTGACCTTAAAAACCTGTTCTCTGTGAGGTCTGTTTCACACCTGCACATCACAATGCCTTTGTCTTGTCTCGTAACTTACTCACAGTCTGAAAACAGGGCCGGAAAGGCTTTTTGATCAAAATAAAACCCACTCAGCGTTTTCTGGCCTCCGTTTGAAGTCACGGCTCGTCTTGGAAAGCCTGTCATCATGCTATAGCAGCATGTGCGGAGAGCGTGTGTGTAGTAGGAGGCGCAGTCAGTGTGCTGTAATTACATTCGACGTGTCTCCTCTCTACTTAGACTGGGGCTCAGGTCCTGTAATTTCAGCCTACCATGACGTGTTACACCATTCTCCAACCTTTAGTGCTTTCATCTGTCCTGTGTAGTCGCAGAATTGAACGTTTAATGCAGGATTTAATTTCCCATCAGTCAGTAAATGAAGATGTCTTTGTGAAAGTGAGAAAGATCAGTGGCACACCGTGAGATGGAAAATACTCCCTCGGGCTGATGTATAATATGCTTTTTTTTCTTTTACTATTTGTAATGAAGTGCTTCTTAATTCACTGGGAATGCAGTGTGCGTTTGAGCTGTTTCGCAAACAGACGAGTTTAATATCTAATGCGGCCTCCATAAAAAGCTGATGTTTGCTTTTTTCCAGTCAGTCTTTTCTTCCCGCTCTAGAACAGTGCCTGGGTTTTTGTTGAGACAGCATGAACTTTTTTTTTTTTTTTTTTTGGTATGATTTATCTAAGTGCCTGTTTGTTTGATAAAACAATGTTAGTGGATGAGCTTTTGCATGTCGGATCAAGTTGCATTGGCTCACTGTTGCAGTTGTATACTGTAGAACAATGGTGATTAAAAGAATTTTCCAGGATCAATAAGTTAATGTATATCGACAGCATTAATGGAATATTGTCCATTACCACAGACAATCATTTCTTTTTTTCTTTTTTAGTAACAGTAAAGCACTTACAGTGGAAGTACATAGGGTCATGCACTTGCACAATGGGGGTGTCAAAGCAGATATGTTGAACACATTATGCAGTCATAAATATACATTTATGTTTTAGTTAAAAACCTTTAGTTAAAAACCTCCTAATCATTACTCTAGTTATTCATCACTGCAATTCATGTAAAAGATTGTCTTGTATACATATCATATTATGTGAAATATTCAATGCGTTTACACGTGAGAGTGTATATCAGAGCAACAAAGCTTTAAAATAAGCCTTAGTAAACTGGTTGGCAATTAAAGCGTTTCAGTTCACATGGATCTCATAACCGCATAATTAGTTGAGGATTTGCGTTGTGTATCTGCGTCCAGTGCTCAGAGAGCTGGATTTAGATGCACTCTTTTTTTATTTTCTCCTTGTCTCTCATTCGAGAGCTGATTGCATCTCCCTCCCCCTTCCACTCTGGAACCTCCCCTCGCCAGTGCTGTGCTGTGATTGGACGGGCGCTGACAGTTTCCACAGAAGCTTCTAGAATAGCTCTCATCAAAAGGCCCTGACTGCAGTAATTTTTCATGGCTCCGGGGCAAAAGTGTGAAAGACAGAATATGCAGGTACTTCCAGCATAATCAAGAAAAATTAGCCATGTCCATATGCTTCTGTAACACATTCATAATCGGCTATTACAGTGGGCCGACTGATGTGAGGAAAGCGGAGGAGGACGGGGAAACTGTGGCGATTTGTCTGCCCAGCTCGTGGCAGGCAGGCTGAGCTGGACTTAATCAGGGATTGGTGTCACTGATTCCAGCTTAGCACTGCGACTGCGCCACTGGAGAGCGTCTGTGCTGCAAACATGGCATGAAAGAGAGCAAGGGGCCACGACTGGGGGAGGGACGTGCGTGTGAGGGAGAGAGAAAGGGAGAAATTGAAAAGCATTCATGTTTTCATGTAGTGTTAAGGCTGCATCACATTGGACCTGTCCAGTATATAATCTGTAGTGTATGTGAGCCTCTTTTTTTTTTAGCCAATAGGAATGAAGCAGTACATTCCGGAAGCTGTAGTTCACCTGAGTGATTTAAAAGATGTCTGGGGTAACAATTACACATACTAACAAGCTAAATATAACTTTAAACATATGATGTTAGGTGTTGCCAACCAAAAGCTTGAACTGGTTGCATTTGTTGCATTCCCAGAGTTACTGCTTTTTTATTAAAGTTACTTAAATCCTTGTTAGCAGATCCTCAACCCAAGCACATGCACTACACTTCACAACAATGGTAATCTCCCCTTTTCTAATTTTGCTAAAACTGCATAAAATAACACTATTTCAGAATGTACTCTCCCTATCCAGTCCCATGCAAAGCATGATCGTGGAAATCCTGTTCCCAGTTCTTACAATGCTACATTTACGCAACTAACATCATTCATTGTATACCCAAAATAATGTTTGGGAAAAAATAAATTTGTTGAATATGATTAAAAACAATTTTTTATATATATATATAAAAAATGAAACAGAATTTTTTTTTTTTCAATCTTCTATTGGTTCAATGATCAACACCAAATGTAGACAAATGTAACTTCTTATTATACAGACCAAGTGCCAGTACCAAGTGATGAACAAATCGTAGAATCAGTTTCCCCATCGTCTCAAATGACTTGTTCATTTGAAAATACATTAATATTTCAGTCATTTCGCATTTTTTTGTGTAACTAATGTATAATGACTGTTAATCAGTAGTTGTTTGTATTAGTCCTGTGAAACTTACGTAGACTCCTTACTTAGTTTCATAGCTGGAGAGTGAACCGATTGCAGGGTATGGCTAAAAGCAGCCTAATGTTAGTGTAATCTATTAACTACACATTATATCCTTTTATTCATGTAGCATACTAATGTCATGTTAAAAAATTTTTATATGACTGAATTTGTATTTAACATGATCATAATTGAATAAAAACATTGTAAGTTACTGATTTTAATGCTTAACCCTCAGAGGTCTTAGGGTATTTTTGGGGCCTGGAGAAGTTTTGTCATGCCCTAAAATTTTTTGCTTTTTCAGTTGCTTATAAACATCTAAATGGCAAAAGTCTAATCTCACTGTAATCAGCACAAACTGGGCTATAATAATATGTGAGCAGCATGTATGTACATAAGGGGTGTGCAGCAAAGCCAGTTTTTTATCTGTATCAATCACAAAATTATTCGGATCTGTATCTGTATTCGGATAAAACCGGAAGTAGGCGGAGCTTGAACCAAAACTTCCGTACATTATTTGATTTATGATTTTACAACCAATTTTTTTTTTATAGTTATCACTGAACAAATATGTAGTGTTTAACTAAAATATTTATATATTTATTATGATTATAACATTTAACCTATTTAAACATGATCTTACAGTCAGGGCCGATTTCACTGTATAGGCAGTGCTTCGAGATGTAGTGTGGTTGTGCTTCGAGCAACTTGAGTTCGAGTCCCAGCTTGGGGACCTTTCTTGATCCAATAAATAGATATTTAAGGATCTAAATTAAAACAGTAGGGGTTACTACACAATTTAGAAATATTGAAATTGATTTAAGTGATTTCCAGGAAATGCAACACAGCTATTTTATTTGTGCTTATTTCATTCATAAACTCATTTAGCTACTTTGCACACTTGTTACTGCGTTATAATTTTAGAGGATTATGTAAAACAACATGAATTTCTTTGGCTCCTTTGGTTCCTGCAAAGTTAAAAAAGTATTTCACTTAAGTAATTTGCAGGTCTGGAAAAACAAATTTGCAGGCAGGAAAAACTGCCATATTCAGTGTTCTAACATTTAAAATTAATAATTTCTAAAAATAAATGTATCATACAAGTAGGAAGATTTCATGACAAACATTTAGTTAATTAATTCAAGGCTAACATTTCATTATGCAGAACTGTTTAAATGAGTAGTTTTTGAACTTCACTAAACAAATGTGTATATGCCATGCAAACCAGCAAAATTTAGGGAAGCAAACATGTAGGCCTAGTAGTAAATGTATCTGTATTGAAGTTGATTATTAGCCTATACTCTTGACAGAGAGCTTGTTTGGTTTTTGAGATACAGAGACGCGCAGAGACGGCAACGTGGCTATTTGATTGGCAATCGTGCTGTGCTTATTCATTCATGTATTATACCATAGCCTATGAGGTTTAAATAGTAGAACAAACAGTAGAACGTGTATGATGTAATATTTTAGGTAATATCAGCCACTACTCTTGCCAAGCTCTGATTTCTGAGAGATATACTGCGTGGCAACAGCAATGCAGTGTTTTATTTGTGCACTTTTCATTCATAAAGTTTACGTTCATTTACTTCACACTCATTTCACTCTGAATCGAGTGAATTCAGAGGTTTGTGTAAAATATTGCGCTGATCCCCTGGCTCACCTGTGAATCTAGTAAACACCAGACTGTGCTGCAGCCTCAGCCGAATATTCGGGCAGAATTATTCGTTATCTGTTATTCATTTTTGAAGCCATTATTAGTGCCTTTCCGAATAAGGTATTCGGCTTCTGGCACACCCCTAATGTACATGATTGTGTTTTTGAGGAAAAAAAAATGTTATGCGGGGTTAGTGAAGAACTAAAAATGTTAAATCACTTGAATAAGGCCATAAAACACATACAGAACATTGGTTCCCGGGACTGTTGAGAACTGGAGCTTGTGGCCTATAATTTTTTAGAATTAGACACAGGCGATATCTCTGACTATCGTCTATCGGCACAACTTTAATTTGTATATACCATCATTTGATTTATATCAGTCGCAAAGCTTTATTGGATGAGTAGTTCATTCCCTCATAAAGTCATTAAGTACACAGTCTTGTACCCTTGTCTGTTTCCTTATTTTTATATATTTACACTTTCACATACTTCAAAGCAAAGATTGTAATGTTGTTATTAATCTTGAAGTTTGTTGGTTTGATTCATTTTTTTGGTCTGTTCGATGAGGACCCCCTGTGAATAATATCAGTTCATCAGCGCTATCTTTGTGTGCATTTAGATTAGGGCTGTGCAATTAATCGAAATCGAAATAAAATCGCGATTTGAGTGTTCGCGATTTCTAAATCGCTTTATGGCACGATTTTCCGCGGCCCTGACCTCCTGCAGTATGTTATCTGAACCAATCAGAATGCAGCACACCTGAGTGGAGCGCGAGAGCAGAGCACTGAGAGCAGACTGGGCATATGCCTAACTCCAGGTTCACACACTGTCTGTGATGCGCAGCCTTTTTGTTTTTTCGAGCCATGTTAACGGATCAGAACGTTCACACTGCACGCAGTAAAAAGATGAGAAAAGAAAAGGTTATAAATAGAAAGGTACGAAAAGATTTAATATCTTGCGCGTGAGCGCAGAGAGAGTTGTGAGTGCACAGGACACAGGTTGAATGAGAGGAGACACGCTGTAAGTCAGCATGTATCTGAGCCTTATACAGTCTATGATCTGAGCACGCGCATCTGGTTTTGATAACAGTGCAAAGGAAATCTGCGTGCAAGTCAGTGATGCGCGGGTTGATCCAAAATGAGCGGGTGTCCGCGGTTACGAGTCATCCAAAAATATTTTTAATGATATTCGGCTTGCTGTCGGTCGGATCCTTTGAAATAAAAATGCCAATTAAACCTTTGTCATTTATATAGTAGGCATTGACCCGCGCATCACTGGTGCGAGTGGAAAGATTCGCGCTCGCGCATTATTTTAATGTGCTTTCGCGTTACAATAATGCACTCTTGTTGCTGCTTCTGAACCGTTTACACATAAATTACTGTATACGGACTGCAGATGGACTACGTGACCCTTGGGCAATAAATATATTGGGCAAAACATATAAAACCCGAGGTACCGCTACAGTGAGCTCTATGACCAATGCATGGAGAAAATAAAAAAATAAAAAATCCCTGAACACGGTTTTATTTTATTTTATTTTTTCCATATGTCTAGACATTTTGTTTGGCATCTTTACTTAGTGATTATTTTGACTTATGTCTGTTCTAGAGACATTTGATAAAGCTCTCATTGGTTTTCTTTTGGAAATATGTTTAAAAATTATGCTGAATGCATTTTTGCCAAAATCGTGATTAAAATCGAAATCGCAAAATTGATAAAAAAATCGTGATAGGTTTTTTTGTCCATATCGCACAGCCCTAATTTAGATATTTCACCCACTTTCGCTCTGCCTGAAAATTCTGAAGCTACTGAAATCAATAAAAGCCAAGAAAAAGGTTTTTTATTTTATTAATTTTTTTCTCCTCCTCCAAGCTCTTTCTCCTCCACCATCAGACAGTGTTTTTTCCCCCAGCAGAATAAGCATCTCCCCTGTCTGAGTTACATAAGTCCGGCACTCATTCGCGCAGATGTTTGCACTCCCTCTGCTTCATCTTTGCCTCTGCCTCAGGCGGAGATCTGCCTGGATCAGGCTCTCTGATGGCTAATTGTGTAACAGTTTCTGCCTCCTCCACAACACGGAAACGTTAAGATAAATGGCACTTTCGTTTCCTTTCGTCTCCCTCCCTGAGAGACCCTGTGTGTCTAGACCGGCTGTGATAGGTAGAGACAGGCGAACGACATTCTCGATGGTCTCGCCACCCACTCATCCCTCCCAAATCCTCTCATAGTCTTCCCTCTAAAGACACTTCCTGTTTGCTGTCATTTAAGGCATGTGCTAAAATTAACTTTATCCTTCCCTCTCCCCCTTCTCTCTCTGTCTCTCTCTCTCTTTCATTCTTTAATCTCTGTGTCCACAGTGCCAGACTCTGCCAAGCCCAGCCCCACCCCTCCTCCCCCCACCAACCCCAGCACCGCCACCAACCCGTCTGTGCCCTCTGCCAGCAGCAGCACTGGTGGCAATGGCAAGCGCACACCCTCCGGCAACCAACAGCAGCAGCCGGCAGCCCCTCGCTACCCGCCCCGAGAGGTGCCCCCTCGTTTCCGTCAACATGAACACAAGCAGCTACTGAAGCGGGGCCAACCTCTGCCCGCCGGAAGTACAGCTCTCGTGCAGCCAGTGTCCACCAACCCTACGTCTCAGGCCTTCTCCTGCCAGACCCACCCAGGTCAGCCTCGCCTCCATGATGTACACAGGGCGGCCTGCTGAGTCAGGGTGCAGCCCAGAAAACACTTAACGCCCATAGCTGGTGGTCTGTTTTGTGGTTTTGTTATGTAATTTTGCAGGAAGGTAGAAGAGCTTGTTGTGACAAGGTGTATTTGATGGATTGGATAGACTATCAGTCCGTTCTCATGTGGTACAAAATGTAATGCTGGTTTATTTGTTTGCTGGGGTTGACAACTATCTGCACAATTGATGAGAGCAAGACAGATTAATATTCAAGTCTCCATTGCCGTATTTTTCTGACTATAAGTCGCACCAGTCCAAACATACGTCATGATGAGGAAAAAAACATAAGTCGCACTGGACTATAATTCACATTTATTTAGAACCAATAGAAAACATTACAGTCTTCAGCCGCGAGAGGGCGCTCTATGATTTCAGTGTAGACTATGTGGTGTATTTTGCCGGTTCTCCCAAGGATCAAATTCAGTCAGGGATTTTTCTCTCAGAAGAAAAGACTTTATTTTAAGCAAAACAAAGTCGAGAGCTCGTTGCAAGGAGTTCTCCCGAAATGCTAGGTTGCATCTCATTATATACCCTTTACAGGGCGTTTCCAAATAGTCAAACTTTTCCTTAGGCTTGCAATTTTGATCCCTCCCTAGGGAGACGCTATGGTAAAGAGAAGAGACCCATTGCATGTTTTTCCAGATGTTTCCTGAGACTTGCTATGGTAAAGAAAAGTGGTGGTCAGGATGTTTTTTGCAGACATAGGCACATTCCTTTCACACAAAGGCTATATGATTCTAATGGAATAAAACACGTATGTATATATATGACTAGATTCATCTTGATCATACTTGATTGAGCAAAATCCCACCAATAAAAATCTTCCACAACTACAGGAGCACTGAGCAGCAGAGCGCCCTCTCGCGGCTGTAGATGATAATGTTTTCTCTTGATTAATTTTTAGTTCATTTCTCTTGGTTCATGTCAAATAAATTTTGATAAATAAGTCGCACCTGACTATAAGTCGCAGGACCAGCCAAACTATGAAAAAAAGTGCGACTTATAGTCAGGAAAATAAAGAATATGTCTCTTTATTCCCGGGACATCTGTGCCATCGGAGAGGGTGTTTTCTACCGCGGACTGTCCACAGGCTGCGCTCCAGACTAACCCCACATCATTGCGTGCCACTTTTCTTTAATAAAAATTTTACAAAATTATCGTGGCCGAAAATATTAGCGAGCTCATTTTTTAATATCATGCGATTAAACGATTAATGGAGTATCGCGACAAGCCTACGCAGACCACATGTCAAAGATGTCGGTCTCACACTAATTTACATAGAAAGCCATTGGAAAACTAGCACAGTAAAATGTTTTATGTGAACAGCCCCTTATTAGTGTGCTGCAATAGATCTGGTTCAGTAGATAGTAAATGGCCTAATTTGTTCATCACAGACAGGGTCTTGTTGAAATCTCCTGTTGACATTTAATCAGGGTCGGTTTGTTATGTTGCTGTTTGAGCTTATTCATGTGTGCATGTGCAGTAGGTAGTTGTGGATGCGTTTTTTTTTTTTCTTTTTTTTTTTTTATTTGCTGTCTGTGTTTTGCAGGCAAAGAAAGTTAGATGGAGAGAAACGGTTTGCCGAGTTGTGCTTTGCTACTTCCTGTGTTTGGAGGAGTGTGCCAAGAGTGCTGTAGTTTGTACGTGGACTTGGCAATCTTCTGCTGTGTGTCTGTGGCGGCTTGATGGCAGTGGCAGAGCGAAAGAACGAGTTAGAAAGGAAAAGGGAGAGATGGCAGACGATCAGCTCTGTGGGCAGGGGTGATTCACAGCTTACAGTAAATGTGCGTGATTCAGAAGGAGTCTCCTTTGATTGGCATGGCACAAAAATGGGCCGGCTCATGGACTGTTCTTCTCCCCTCCCAGAGTACTGATTGGCTCTTATTTGTGGAATGAAGGAATCATGTGTTCTTCTCTGCTCAAGATCAGAGCCCTGTTCCTTATTTCTGGCAAACTGTCTTCCTAGGTCATATTTTTAGGAATCATAGGCTCTAGGGCTGCACAATTAATTGAATTTCTAATCGCGATTACAATTATGGATGCCACAATTGCGTTATCGTTCAAAGCGGCAATTAATCGTTCAAATACATTTGTTATTCTGCACACTTAAGATATTTTTTTTTTTCTGCATGTTTTCTTAAGGGTTTTTCATTGTTTACATTTTAGTATAGGTTATAATACCATTTATATGTTTACTTTTTTATATAATTTAAAGAAGAAACGAATCCGATGTATATTTGACATTTGAGGCTTAATACTATAGAAAAGCACTAAAGGTTTTTCAGTTTTTTTGGATTATTTTCATATAAAAATACGGCATGCAGTTGAATCAACTGTAATATAAACGTCATTCAATGTAAATTGTGATATTCGTAATTAATAATTGCAATTACAATTTTAAGGGAATAATCAACAATTATGATTTTTGTCATAATTGTGAAGCCCTAATATTTTCATATAAAAATACGGCATGCAGTTGAATCAACTGTAATATAAACGTCATTCAATGTAAATTGTGATATTCGTAATTAATAATTGCAATTACAATTTTAAGGGAATAATCAACAATTATGATTTTTGTCATAATTGTGAAGCCCTAATATTTTCATATAAAAATACGGCATGCAGTTGAATCAACTGTAATATAAACGTCATTCAATGTAAATTGTGATATTCGTAATTAATAATTGCAATTACAATTTTAAGGGAATAATCAACAATTATGATTTTTGTCATAATTGTGAAGCCCTAATAGGCACTCAGCGAAGACTCTTCTTTGTAGTGAAGCAAAACCACACAATCGCAATCACTGTAGTCTGATTCTGAACAAATGACTTGTATGGGCTCCTTTTTTTAGTGAATCAAAACAATACCATGTGACTAGTGTAGTCCAATAGCTGCTCACATAGCAGTATTTATGAAAATAATTGAATAAACGTACTACTTTTTTTGTTTAGTGTTGTTAATGCATAACCTCATGATAAACTAAAGTCATCATAAAGTATTTTAAATAAAGACAACTTTTGCAAGAATTATTTTATTTATTTTTGGAATTTCCTCATTATTTAGTAATGCAGTGGAATTTCTTTTCACCAAATAATTATTATTCAAAGAACTACTAGCTGATAATGAAGCTATTAAGGAAGAAGAAATGTTGGGCGTAATGGTAACTGGAACAGGAATCTTAAAAATCCTTGTGATTCGCACCCCTAAGGGTTAAGAAGCAATAATAGCATTATTTAAGATGGCTTATTTATGTTAAAATGGCATTGCATGGATGGCAGTCCCCAAAATGCATTATGATGCTTTTTAAAAAATTCACATACACTTGCATTTATTTTGATTCTTCTCTCTCTCTCTCTCTCTCTTTCTCTCTCTCTCTCTCTCTTTCTCTCACTCTCTCCCGCTCTCTTTCTCCTGGTTGAGTTTGCTTTTTGGAATGTTTTACCCAAAAGTGCCGGCACGTGCACTGAGCTGTGGTTCCGCTGGATGTTATTTAACGCACATTGGGAGCCCAATGAGTAATAAGAGCTCCCAGCTTTCTGTATGAGTGTGTGTTTTTACAGGAAGCCGCTGGAATGCAGTCGATTGACCCACAGCTCTGTTTCAAGCCAGCAGCAGCAGCAACAGCACAGAGGCTGTATTCATTTTGCTCGTATCTTTTGTGTGATTATTTTCGATGTTTTGTGTCATTCTTCTATGTAAAAATATTGGTGAATTCTAGAACAGCTATACATACTAAACTTCAGAAGTTTGGGGTCAGTTAGTGCTGGGCGATATACTGGTTCATACCGAATACCGTTGTTTATTTTTCTTATGATATGAATTTTTAAAATACCGCAATACCAGTGTCGTTTAATGTTCGTAACGTGTCTGAGAGGACACGGCTGTATGTGTTACTCAGCGTAAAAGTTCGGAAACTGAAGCTGAAGAACTAGTACGTCATATACTGTATATCTAGTCTATTTTTATTTAGATATATAGATACATTTTATGTTATGTGTGTGTGTGTATATAAATAAATATATTTTATTTTATTTTATTTTATCAGCCTTTACTCCAGTCTTCAGTGTCACATAATCCTTCAGAAATCATTCCAATATGTTGATTTACTATCAATGATGTTCTTTTTAGCTTTCTATTCATCAAATAATCCTGAACAAAATGTCACATGTTCCAAAAAATATTAAGCTGCAAAACTGTTTCCAGCACTGGTAATAAATCAATGTATTATAATTATTTTTTGAAGGATCATCATGACTCTGAAAACCAGAGCAACAGCTGATGAAAAATTATTTGCATCACTGAAATAAATAATATTTTAAAGTATATTAGTTATGTATTATATATGTATAAATAACCTCTGACACAGAGAAGAGTGAAAACTCCTCACATGACGGCTAAGTTACCGAACATTTGAACATAACGAACCAAATGCACTGACGGATCTTCTTCTGTCTGTTTTGCAAAATGTTAACACATATATAATTTATGCAAGCGTAAATATTATGGAAATATGAATATTAATTGTGTCTAGGCAAAGGCATTCCTCCTGGAACAGAGCTAACGCAGGTTTGGAGGGTATTTATTTCATACTCTGTGATATTATTTAATGTAAAAATAATATTGTATTTAATGTAGAAGTTACACGTACAACAAACTTATATCATAGTGGTATTGTGTACTGTAATCGAATGTAGCCTATCTACACCTGAACCTTAGACATCACACGCGGTGTTCAAGATCTTCAATGCTAGCAAACAATAGCCTTTGCAGATTTGCTTTCAGTTGAGTGTAGATCCAAAGCCATGTCTTAGACGTCACGTTTGGAATAAACTGAAGCAATTATAAAAGTAACGAGAGGAGTGTCGCCCACAGTAACAAAGTAAAGTACGAGTTTTTTCACTAAAATTTACTTTGAGTAGAAGTATCTTTAAACATACTCCAAAAGTATTAGTACTCAAGTAAATGTAACTTATTACTACCCACCTCTGGCCCTACCGCAGCCGACTTGTCAATTAATAAGTACAAAATTGCGTTTCCAAGCACCTGTTTCTAACTGACTGTTTGGAATTATAAATAGGAGTTTAGTTCGTCTGTTAATATTATGTACTTTTTTTGTTTGTTGTATTTGTTTTGTTTTGTTGTTACTTCCGATTCAGACAGACAAAAAAGTAATAAAAGACCACCGCATATCTGTTCAACATGCATCTACTGTACATGCATGCTGGTTTATCAGACGATGTTGTGATTATAAGTGAGTGACTCCTGGTTAACATCTATTAATGGGTCGTGTTTCGTCACTATTTAGAGTGGAATTTTTCTACAATATTCCCTCATGACAGTATAAAATAGGCAAATTCCAAGTCAACTGTAGGAGCCTGTTTCCTCTCTCAATTAGTAGAAAATGTGGTTTACACTCGGTCATGCATAGAAAAAAGAAATAAACACCGTCATGTACCATGAAATGGGTATAATTTTGAAAAATACCGTAATAAGCATTTTTGGCCATACCGCCCACCACTAGGGTCAGTAAGAATTTTCATTAAAACTATTGTTTATTTAGCAAGGATGCGTTAAATTGATCAAAAGTGATAGTAAAACATTTATAATTTATATGTTACAGATGTTTTTTTTTTTTATAATGCAGTTTCATTTATGCTGAAAAAAGTTGTTTTCAACAAAAACTTTAGGCAGCACAACTGTTTTCAACTTTAATAATAAATGTCTCCTGATCACCTAAATCAGCATTTTGGAGTAGTTGATGATTATTTTTAGAATGTCTAAACATTTAAAGTGAAGTCGATTGAAGCCAGTCAGTTTTCTCAGTGGCCATATTAAAAAGCACAAGCACGTAAGCTTGGCCATGCAAGTACATATGCATTCTAAACCTAAACAAACTGTTACATAGAACATCGTCATATCGAGTGTTGTGATCTCTTTCATTCATAAATCTATCAGTGGAGCATCTCTGAGTTATGAAGTCTCTTATCACATCATTTCTGTCCTTGTGGTGTGATTCATCAGACAGCAGTTTGCGTCATCAGTATTCACTGTCTTTCAGGCCAGGGCAGAGCTCAGTATGCTGGATTGGCATATTAGAGGGTTTGGGGGCATCCTTTCAAACAGCTAGCGTATCTGAATACAGTTGTTGTTTTGCATTAGTGTTTGTTGATGCAAGAGGCACATGCATTGCACACTTCACCTTTAAGGTCTAGTGTATTTGTTTCTGCATGTCGTTTCGAGGTTTACATTGCTCAGTATGGCCAGCTGCTCTGTGGAGTGCATTACAACTTCCAGGCCTGCTGTTGTAGGGGAATTAACAGCTCATTATGGGCCTGTTTGCCTCAGTGAGTCCTGTATTCTCTTGCCCCAAGCCACCAAACAGACCTGAGTGCTGGCACTGATCCCAGCCGCAAAAACTTTCGCTCTTTCTCTTTTCCTGTCACACCCACACACACTTACATGCATCCTATCAACACCAACACTGTTGTGACTAGGAAGTAAAGTTGACCGGACTGAGAGGGCCCAGTTCAGGGAATAATAATGAGGACTTCCCCAAGTACAATGGCATGAAGCCTCTCTCTTTTCCCAGTGTAAGAAAAAATATTCTGGCAGACTAGTTTGCTTTTATGCCAAAATGGCTAGCACCCATTTTCTTTGGGTTGCAGATGCAGGCTTTGGGATCCCGAAAATAGGTTTTGTCAGCAAACTATAACAATAAAATGCTCTATTAATGTCATTTATTTATTTTTTTGGCCTCTTATTGATTAGCTTTTGGGTTCTTATGCCTTTTTTAGTTATGCTATCATCTGTTGAAGTCGCCCCCTGCTGTCCAGTGCAGGTGGTTGCCCAGTGTCTGCCTGTTCCTTATGTCACATCCTGCCCCGAATGAGCGGGAGCGTGGTGTAGTACATCAAGACTGATGGTGGTTGCATAAGACCCTTATTTATGCTTGCTCCTCCCCGCATTCTCCCACCAAGTGTCTTTGCAACTGACAAATGGCAACATCAGCAAAGCCCCTTGTTCTTCACCCCACGGTACCACTGCTGGTTATTTGTACATGAATGCATACAAACGTGTGCAGTATATGGTGCTGTTTTCTTGGATATACACATTTTTAGTTAAAACAGTGAGGCGGATTGCAGTGGTATGAAATAGAAAGCAGGGGTTGAGAGACTTGAGATTTATCTCTGAAAAACTAGTAAAATGCATTGCAATATTTAACTCTGCTTTGTTGTCATAACTAAATATGTCCTATTGTTATTAAATCTTTGAGAAATATATAATTAAAAGTTTGTTCTAAAAGATAAAGAGATGCAGATCTAAACATTCCAATTTATTAGCTGTATCTGTCTTAAGAGTGTCTAAAAAAGGCTTTTCGTTAATTGAAATTCAGCTGAGATTAAATAATGTTATAAAGCCTAAACGTAAAAAAAAAAAAAGAGAAATGTTGCCTTGGCTACTAACTAAAAGTTTCTAAATAACTGAAAGAAGTACTTGCATTACTAAGTGTAAAAGAAAAGAAAAAGAAATAAAAATAAAAAGAAAACTCTTAAGATGAATCGCGATTAGTCAGAAGCTGAGATTGTTATGCGTATCTTTCCGTGAAGTACGGTTCTGATCAGCAGTAAATATCCATTTAAATATCCAAGGCCAGAGGGTGATCTCTCGCAGAAGAAACCCAGGAAATCCCTATAACAGTCGCTGAATAAAAGGAAGATTTTACTGGTTTTGTTAATTCAACGTGACTAATAAACACACGACTATGGCAAAATATAGTTTATCAGTAAAAAATAGTAAATTAAATGTTATTAAATGTGGTATTTGTATCTGCTTTCAGATGGAGCAGCATTTACTACACAGAGCTGTTGTTCATTGACAAGCTACACAAACAGCTTTCATAATCGCAGAGCGATTTCTTCTATTTATAATCGCACAATTAAATCATCTGCGATTATGAACGCGGTTTTGCATAGCTTGTCAGTGATCTACGGCTCTGTGTAGTACATTCTACTCCGTTTGAAACCATGTGCTAGGGATTTACTACTAATCACAGAACCGGCTTTACTGACAAGATACACATGACAATGACATTAGATTAATCGTGTAGCCCTATAACAAATTATTTAATTAATTAGGGGATAAAATATCTTCATCATCTTTCATATAATGATTGTAAAGGCTGTTCTTCAGTGTTTCTAAGCAAGTTCTGCTGTTTTAGAAAGAAATCTGAGTATAGTTGGAGTTACTGTGTCCTTGTATGTTTGTAGTGCTCAATATTCACTGGGCAGAAATTGGTCCAGCAATTGTCTGGACTAATTTGTCTCCAACAAGAGATGGTACACTCCTTCTTGCTGCCTGTAGGGTACTCTGGCACTCTGACTCTTAGGCTGATGAGCCTTATTAAGAGTTACTACATGAAGACACAAACAAAACCAATCAATAACTGTTTAGGTAGTGAAACCCAAAGCCAGCATTTAGATTTACTTGTTTGAGGTTTTCATAAAAGGGTCATTTGGAGGCAAGGGAATAATTAATAATGAGGCTTTGATTACATCATTGCATATTTGGCTGGAAAACCTGGCTTTGAGTTGGAGTATAATAAGAGTCTGTTCTCTTTGGACTTTGGCGTATTGTGTGTGTGTATAGGAGGCGCTGGGATCATTTGTAAACAATGCCTTCCTTGATGCCAAGAGCTAGTGTGCTTTTGTAAGTGTTCATCTCGTTTTCAGTGTTTCTATCTCTCCAATACTGGGGCCATCCCTTCTTTCCTCCCAGCATGCATGCTTTCCGGTCGTTTTTTTCTCTCCTCTGCATCATTAAAGCATGGGCACAATCTGCGCAGAAATTTGGCCACCTGCCCACCTCCATGTGAGCCTCATTTGGGGTGTTTATCCTGTTTCCCATTCAGCCATTCAAGTGTTGTTTTCCTCTAAACTTGGGACCGCACCTATGATATGCAGAGCTTCAACTTCACACACCCACTGTACTTTAAATATTACAAGAAAACTATCGCTGAAATCAGCCAGTATGACAGGGAGCTGTGTGTGTGTGTTTCTGTGTTTGCACAGTCCTTGCATTGCAGCCTATGCTCTGAATCTGGCTTGCTTTTGTGCATCTATTCAGCTTGCTCTATTGTGAGCAGCGGTGCTAATTGCAGTCTGAATGGTCTCGGCTAAATGTTTTGTGACAGTTTGAAAGCATAAAAGAGAAGAGGGGCACACAAGAAAAGGAAACCCTCTTTTTTTGTTTTGTTTTTCCTCCCTCCTAATGGCACAACGGAATGCTCTTGGCTTTAACCTTCAACTCCCATGCAACCCCATTTCCCCTCCCTCACGAGAGAGTCTCCTCTCCGAATCAGGAATAGAGGTAGATATAAATAAAGCCCGGGTGAGGGAACAGAGATCGGATCCTGCCGAAGCCGTGTAGGACGAACGGGGCGGTCGCTCGCTTACTAAGCTGCAGCTCCTTGGCAGCATTTCAAATATGATCCTCAGAAGCCTCGCGAGCAGCAGACATATTGTAACAGCGATGGCCAGCGCTCTGCACGCAGCATAGCACTTCTCTCAGGATGGTCGGGCGACATCTCTCTTCAGGTACTTTTCCACTTCTCTGCAACCCTGCCCCCTCCAACCTCATAGTACGATCCTCCATGCTCTGATAACAGGCTTTTCCCTTGCTTTGCTCTCTGCTGTACTGCTGCTGTTTGATCTGGAAGCGTAGCATTCATGCAACTGCAAATAAAACGCAAACCCCTAAAGCTATTGCATTGCATGTTAGAGATTAATGCAGGGCAGAGGTTTGCTGTGCTCATCTGATAAGCTTTCTTCAGCGAGACACTGTAAGATGTTGATGGCAGCTTTTTTGGCTTCAGTTCAGATTTGATAAAATGGCGTCCTTTACTACGCAGTGGCTCTTCAGAAGGACAGCGTTTGTGTTAGAAATACTTTCATTAGATTCCTTTTTTCTTTTCTTTAGTTAAAAGTGCTTTTTTCCATGGATGGTGACAGAAAGCCTGGTGTGCACAGGCACTGCCGCTTTGCGCAGATCTGACACAGAATGAGCAGTGCCTGCGCATGTAAACCCACACAAAAACAACAACAACAGAGTTGAGCGAGTGCCAAGGGGCTGGGCAGTATTGCCAACTAATTAACACAACAGGATCCTGGTGTCCATATGTAGGCATTTGTGCTGTTTCAGTGTTGTTATCAATGTGACATATTTAGAATGAACATATTTCTTTGAAAGCAAAGTCTGTGGTTGTAATCTGTCAGTCCAGCAGAGGGAGATGGTTGTGGTTGTGAGAAGCAAGGCTTTGCGGTGACAGCAGTGAAAAATGACTCCAGGCAAGCATATACATGTAAACCAACACGCTGTTACTGCTGCATTTTTATTAGGCTATATTATACATTTTTATTTACGTAAGTTATGACAATAGCTACCGTGCTGATGTAAAGCATAATTTTTCTTAAAGCAAGCCAAAAAAAAAAAGATGTTTTGATCGATCTAGTCAGATCTTGCAGTAAATAGCCATTTAGATGAATGTTTCAGATACATTTTTCCTCTAATTGCAATTAAACATATAATGTATTATATCATAACATGTCAGCTAAATTGTGTTGAGTGGTCATATGAGTGAATGATATTAATATAAGTCATATGCACATTATTTCAATAGTTTCTCTTTTTCCTTCTCTTTTTTCTGTAGAGCTGCCCCCACAGAGTGGCCTGGCAGCCCAGTATGAGAATATATCCCCCAATCGCAGTGCCACTACAGCCCCTACCAACAGTTGCAGCGGCTGGGATCCACTGATTATTGACAAGCACGATACGGAGGCGTGGCCTTCCATTTCAAGCAAAGAAAGCCACGCCCTTGCAGGATGCCCCTTAGACACTGAAAGTATCAGTGACATCAGCAGAATGAGCATGGCCACAGGAGCTGGCCAGCAAGGACATTTCTCCGCCAATCATCCCAGCAAAGCCAATGCCAGCCACTCAGGAGGTCTACTCTCTAGTCAGAGTGGGGCCAGCAGAGGCTGGGGCTCTGGCCCGTCTCCTTCCAGTGGAGGAGAAGGGAAGAATGAAGTCTCCAGCACATCAGTGGGAGCCAGGAGTTGGGGCTCCTCTAACTTTAACTTGAACTTAAACCCCAACGCCAACCCCTCTGCCTGGCCAGTTCTGGGACATAAAGGGACCGGCATGGGTGGTGGCAGCTCTGGAGAAAGCAACCTTCCTCCTCCTAATCTCTGTAGCCCACCGGGCACTCTGCCCAGTCAGTGCCCTAGCAGCAGTGGCAGTATAGGTGGTGCCAATGGAAATTCTGCAGGTAGTGGTGGCAGTGGCAACACCACGTGGGGTAGCATTGTGCCCAGTGACTCCTCAGAGCCACACTCCATCCCATCCACGAATGTGTCTTTCAGCTCTGAACCTCAGAACCTTAACACTGATGGACCAAATAACACTAAGCAAGAGCCCAGAAGCCCTGGCCATAGCCTGCCTAGCTGGGGAGTTGGACCTCCAGGCATGTGCTCGTTTGTTCAAAATTCAGGAGGAGCCTTACAGGTCAACGGGGATGAAGAACCTGTTTGGGGTAATGGAGATGCCAAGTCTGGTGGTGGCTCAAAAGACTCTGGTTGGGACTCAGGGAGCAGCTGGGGACAAGGAGGGGCCTCGGGCACTTCTGGATGGGGACAAGCTGCCTCAACTGGAGACTGGGGTAAGCATTCCAACACTGAGGCCAAAGGATGGGATTCCTCAAGCTCTCCCACCCAAGAACAGCCGCTAAACTCTTGGGTCCGTGGGGCCAATGCCCCAGCCAGTGAGGGAAGCAGTGACAGCATGGAATGTCATCCTCGCCGGAGGGTCCGCTCATCAACAGATGAGGCTCCCCCTATTCTGCCTGCCCAGGATATGGACCCTCGGGTTCTGTGTAACACAGGCTGGGGACAAACACCAGTGCGTCAGCACACCGCTTGGGAGACCGAAGAAGCTGCACGTTCCAACAGTAAGAATGACATTGGAACTGAAGCCTGGGGCTCGTCCTCAAATGCAGCCAATGTTGGACCACCACCAACTTCTGGAAGTGCCAACCCAAACTCTGGCACTACATCCAGACCTGACTCTGGGGGCAAGAATGAGGGTCCTTGCCCCAGTGGAGCTGCACCTGGATGGGGCACAGCCATGCCATCACCCCAGGCTAGCTCTGGTTGGGCAGATCCTACCAGCAACAAGAAACCTTCCAGTGGTCCTGGAAGTTGGGGCAGTAACCCAGCTGGAGGTTCAGGTGGCAGCCTGCAGAAAAGTGGTCAGACTTGGGGTTCAGAGGAAAAGTCTCCTACATGGGAAGACAGTCACACGAAAGCCAAACCACAGGGGTGGACTGATGTGCCCAAAACTTCTCACGGATGGAGCAATGGACCTAGTGGAGAAAGCAGGCCTGGAGGAGAATGGGGTGAATCTGGAGATGGAAAGAAAAATGGTCCCACCAGCTCTACCTGGGAAGGAGAGGGTACCAGCTGGAATGAGAGCTCCAGAGGATGGGGAAAGCCTACTCCAGGAATAGGAGGAAACTGGGGAGATGCACAACACTCCAGTGGGCCATCACAAGGATGGAATAACAAGCCCCAGGAGGGCACCAGTGGCAATAGTGGCAGTGGAAACATGGGTTCTTGGGGAGGTCCTAACTCTGTAAAGCAGAGTGGCTCTGGATGGGGAGGAGGAAATGGTGGAGGTGCTAAACCTGACCACATTGGAGAGCCCACTGGATGGGAGGAGCCCTCTCCACACTCCATCCGACGTAAGATGGAGATCGATGATGGTACCTCAGCTTGGGGTGACCCAAGCAGTTACAACAAGACAGTCAATCTCTGGGACAGGAATAACCCTGGAATGCAAGGCAAACCAGGACCTGGCAATGCCAACAGTGTACCCAACAACCATCATCATCATCCCCACCATAACCAGCCTCCCATGCAGACCCACAGCCATGGAGGGCCAAGTTCAAACAATAATCACATTTCCCCTGATAACGCTGTCCCACATCAAACAGGGCCAACTCACAATAGACCAACCCTTATGAATCCAGGTAAGAAACAATACTTTTTACTTTAACATACACTGTTAATAACCTTTAACTGGTTAAAATGTATCACTCTATTTTTGTTCATTTCGGCATACAAGTGAAGAAAAAAACGGACAGATCATGCTAAAAGAACACACTAGCAGAACAAATAGAAATGTTTACGTAAATCAGTCAACAGAATAGTGTTTACATTTTGTCTGTGAGTGTAGTTCAGCATAGTGTTTGAGCCAGGAGGAAATGTGTAATTAGAGTTGGGTCGCCATCTGTGGGGGGAGCATCACTAGGCTCCAGCAGGATACTTGGAACAAACTCAACGCCCTCTGCTGTTTATGTGTAGCTTTGCACTCCCTTTGCCAAAGCTGTATTTAACATGGCATCCTCGGATCTCCCTTGTGCCAACAACTAAACAGACATTTAATATTACTGCTTATTATTTCATTTTAAGACCGAGGATCCCACAAAGTGACTTGTTTTTGCAAAAAAATTTCATTAAAATAAAAGTTTCAAAAGGAATAAATTGTGAAATTCATCTTAATTTTTTAATTAACTTTGTACTCCGATTTTTATGCTAATAATATTATTTGTAGAGGGGAAAACGCAAAATAGAAAATAAACTTTAAGACCAGACTGTATATACTACATGTTGCCAGCCTCAAGGGTAGTATATGGCGAATGATGCAGTAAAAACTAAAGGCTCACTTGTCCTGATTTTTGCTGTATTCCTTTGCAGGATGGGGCGAGACGACAAATGTCCATCCAAAACCTGAGCCCTCATGGGGAGAGCCAGCCACCCCTGCAGCAAGTGTGGACAATGGCACTTCAGCATGGGGTAAACCCCAAGGTGGCTGGGGTGATAATGGTCCTGAAGTCTATGGTCGAGGCAACGGACCTCCTGGATCTGCCCCCTGCAAACCTGGTTAGTTTTATGAATGTACATTTATTTATTAATTTCAGTAAAAATATTTTTAGTTGCATGATTTTGTGAATAAAAAAAAATCAAATGCAGCTTTTCATCTGCAGTAGAATTGTGTTGGAAATCAATAATGGTCCATATCAGAGCTTTGAAATGTGTAACAACAGAGCCCCCTGTTGTTATAAATAATGCACTACAGGATTATACAGGATTATGCGTTTTGGTATCTCAGTAAGAACAAATTAGTTATTTCTGTTGTTTGTGAACATAACAAATTGCAAATGTTTATCTGTGCTTCTACTACGGACACGTTTAATAATGTGTTATTTTTTTTGGTTATACAGCCCCCAAATCTATGCAAGATGGCTGGGGTGGTGGAGAGGACATGGGCCTGTCTGCAGGGCAGTGGGAGCAGGATGAGGGTGACATGTGGAACAGCACTGCATCTCAAGAGAGCAACTCCTCCTGCAACTCCTGGGGCAACCCACCCAAAAAGGGCCCACCAAAGGTTAAAAAAGGAAAAAGAAACTACTTAAGTTTAATGTAGGTGTCATGCAGCAGCTCACCTGTCTGTGTTTTTCTCTAAAGGGAAAAGTCCCAAACAAACCGGATGATACTTGGATAATGAATCGTCTTATTAAGCAGCTGACTGACATGGGCTTCCCTGTGAGTACTGCTGATCTTTTATAAAAGAGCATTTCTTCCTCTGTATATTTGACTCTTCCCTGGGGTTAGTTTTACAATACTGACTGCCTGATTGTTCATTATCCATTATCCAATTGCTCAAATGAATTCAATTATTAAAATCAATCTTTGTAATAAGGATAAATACAAATGGTGGTTACTGTGTGTTTTTGTTTGCCTTTGCAGAGAGACCCTGCAGAAGAAGCTCTCAAGAGCAACAACATGAACTTGGATCAGGCCATGAGTAGGTGTTATACCTTCAGTTCTTTCAGAGCTTCTTTGCTAGAATAGAATATTCAAATATTATTTGTGTTGCAGCTGCCCTATTGGAGAAGAAGACCGAACTTGATAAACGGGGGATGGGAATCTCTGACTACAACAACGGCCTAGTCAATAAACCAATGGGCTGCAGGCCTTCAGTCATCTCCAAAGAATCCTCCTCAGATCGTCCCCCCTACTTGGACAAGGTATGTGCTTCTCACAATTACAAGTCAGTACATTTTAGTTATTGCATCTAGAAGATTTCACATTGTGCTGGATTTTGTTTGTCTTATTTGTTAATACACTTATCTGCTCTTTAGGATGCTGGGCTAGCAGATGATGCCCAAACCTCACCGTTTATGCCTTCTCCGAGCCTGAAGCTCCCATTGGGTAGTGCTGCACTCCCTGGCCAGAGCCTAGGAGTTGCGATGCAAAACTTGAACAACAGACAGGTGGGTCTATGGGGATCTACGTGTATTTTGTATTTCAGCATTGAGTTAATCTTCAACCACCTGGCTGTCTGATATCTTGACTGTTAAACTGGCAGTATGAGGGGATGACAGATTTGAAAGTCCAATTCTGAATGAGTTGTTTTGTGTGTGTTTGTGCAGATGCAGAGTGGAGTGTTTGGTAGTAGCGGAGCAGCACAAGCCCGGGCCCTGCAGCAGCAGCCCCCTCCCCAGCCGTCAGTGCCACCTCTCAACTCGTCCCAGCCTAGTCTACGCGCTCAAGTGCCTCAGTTTTTCAGCCCTCAGGTGCGCAAACAGACGCAGCGGTTTGTGGTCTAGCGACTTATTGTGACACTGGCTGCATTTGGTGACACACAGTTTTTCACCACTTGAGAGTATATGTGTGAGTGATGAAAACTGACCATTTTAATCTACTGACAGGTTCAAGCACAGCTTTTACAGTTTGCAGCAAAAAACATTGGTCTCAACCCTGCACTTTTAACCTCACCAATAAACCCTCAGCATATGACCCTGTTGAACCAACTTTATCAGCTGCAACTGGTAAGTGCCAGTCTTTTGAGATCTTATTTGATCTGTTATTAAAGAATGTGTTTTATTTGTCTGAGAGCATAAATTTCATTTCAAATTTTTCATCGTAATGACAACTTCTTGCAGGCGTACCAGCGTTTACAAATTCAGCAGCAGATGTTGCAGGCACAGCGCAGTGTTTCTGGCCCCATCCGACAGCAAGAGCAGCAAGTGAGCAGTTCCTTCCCACAGCTTAGGCTCACCCTTATGCCTTTAAAATCTCACAATTCTCAATACTGATTTGTTTGTGTGTTTGCTTTTAAGTTCTAATATCACGCTACTAAAAAGGTGTTCTATGCTCACAAGCATGTCTTCTCACAGGTTGCACGTACAATCAATAACATGCAGCAACAGATCCAGCAGCACCAGCGGCAGCTGGCTCAGGCTCTGCTGATGAAACACCAACAGCAGCAGCAGCAGCAGCCACCCGCCTCACACCCGGGCCTGCATCCCAGCGCAGGCAAATCAGCTCTGGACTCATTTCCAGCCCATCATCAAGCGTCCAGCCTCTCTGTTTCCGACCTTCAGACCAAAGAGCCGCAGTCTTCTCCAAACTACTCCTCACCCTACCCTATTTGTGAGTTACCAACACTTTCTGCTTCGACTAGTGTAGATCCAAATATTCTTCTATACAGTGTTCCCACAGTCCTAGTAAACCTGGAATTGCCACAGTATTTTTAAAGTCTTGCACATGCATATGCACATAACTATAGTGAATACATTTTTTCAAGTTGGCTCTAAAATGTATCATCAGCTAGATACTGATGATGTAGAAGAATTGGTTTGTGAGCAAATCTTATATAAATCAAATCAAGCATATATATATATATAATATATATACTTTCCAATAAGTCTGTCAAACCGGTTCACAAATCAAACCATATGTTTTATGGGAAAATAGGTCTTAAAAAAAAACCTAATTCAAACAAATAATTCAAAAAGTCAAGTTGTTTTCTCAACCCCACTGATTCTTGCAAATGTGCTTCTCTGTAGCCGGATTGAACCCTAACATGAATGTAAACTGCATGGAGGTGGGTGGCCTGTCCATGAAGGACTCTCCTCAGCCTCAGTCACGCCTGTCACAGTGGACACACCCAAACTCCATGGAGAACCTCTCTGGCAACTCCTCTCCAATGGAGGCCAACTTTAGCAAGCATGGTACACATCACTTTTATAGTCATCAGGGAACATGTGGCATAGTAGTTAATATCAGGCCTGATAATGATGATTTTGCATCTCAACAATATTATACAGGTGCCATCTCTGCAGGCCCTAGTCTGGGTCCCCCAAGTAAGCCCCCACTGGATGACTCCTACAGTCCCTACAATCTGATTGGCAGCTCCGAGTCTCCTGCCAGCCCCCTGGCACCTCATGATAGCTGGGGTCCGGGGAAGAACACCAATGACAAGATCTCCAATGGGACCAATGTCACCTGGCCTCCAGGTGACTAACTGACATCTCTAAAATCTCTTTGGACTAGTAGGCTTATGAAAGCTTTATGCAGATTTAAAATATATATAAAAAATATTTACACTTAAAACAACAGAATGTCATTGTAGTAGATTAAAACAACATCAAACCAAGTAGCATCTGCACTTTAATGTTCACCACATTATATATAGAAGTAATCCACAGTTTGACAAATTCATATTTTCTTTTTGAAATGTAATCATGTTAAAATAATCCAATATTTTATATTTTTCTGTTATTTTATATATTTCTTTTTAATAAAATGAATTTGGTTCAAGGTTTCCAAAACTGTGGTTTTGCAGCATTCAAAAACATTTTCAAATAATACAAATATCAAAATTAATATTCATTTTTACAAATTTAATAATATAAAAACAATCAAAAGGAAAAAAAGTTCAAATTTTATTAGTTTACCTGCATGTCATATGATCATTAGCCCACATCAGAGAACTATGAACATACAAATATGTTGTTAAATTATTACAATTTTAACTTTTATAATAATAATAATTTTTTTTAGGGCAAACCGTTTCAGCCGATGAAGTCAGTCCCTAGATTGAATAAATGTTAAAACGCAAACACAATCTCACATTTTTAATGTGTGTATCAGACAATGTCTCGAAATGATCTGATTTGTATGAAATCCCCCAGAGTTTTGTCCAGGAGTGCCCTGGAAAGGACTGCAGAATATTGACCCTGAAACTGACCCCAATGTGACCCCAGGGAGTGTTCCCAGTGGGCCCACCATCAATACTAACATTCAGGATGTGAACCGCTACCTGCTGAGAGACAGGAGTGGAGGTAAGAGGACAGATCTCTTTCTCCCCTCCAATGTTTTTCACATAATACAACCACTAAGAATGCCGTAGGTTTTTTTTCTTTCGGTTTCTTTTTTTGGGGGGATTTTCTATGTACGTAATTTTTCTGATTTCCACTTTGAATTCTTGCCTGCTTTGTTCGGGACACATCGTAGGTTCCACCCCAACTTCCTCACAGGGTGAGGCTCTGCCTCCCTCCGGGGATTGGCCAGTTACTAGCTCTTTCAGTCTGTCCTCCCCCGAGGCAGACAGCACAGGTACAACTCCCAGAAACCCCTTCCTGCCCTCAGTCCTGCTCATTACACTTACTACTTACTGTTCAACCTAGCATGGGACCCCAAACGGTGGTCGCATTCCTGTATATCTAGTGCATCCAACTCAAAGGCTCTGTATACACCTGGTATTAACATGCTTTTTCATCGACAAAGTGGACAAAAGAGACACATTACCATTTACACCTGGCGTTTAAATGCATCTTTTTTGTCAGCTTTTGATCACTTCTGTCCTGATTCAATCGAGGGGAGGGTCTATGGGCAGGTCCCTCTGCTTTCGTCGGAACTACAGTGGGAGGGTTAAATGCCAGTCCAGCTGTATGTGTTATCAAACGAAGATGCTCCAAAACGTGCTGTGCGTGTTTATGTATTGGCTTTTTCATTCATTTCAATCCAGCGGATGAAAAAAGCTCACACAACTGTTTTATCCTCCCAAAATAAGACGATAGAAAAAGACGAGGAGAGCAGCTGCTCTGCTTAGTTTCTACAATGTTAGCCACAAGACCTCGCCGAATGACGTGGACTTGCACCGGAAGTCAGGATGACACACATTTAATGTTCTGTGTGAGAAATTGCAGCCGCTATTGTACTGAAGACAAAGTCATTTACGTCAAACTGTTTTTAAAGAGCTGAAGATTGCAGTTACTCTGTGGTATCTTTCAACTTGCATATATTTCCAAACTTTGGCCGAGTTGTTTGGGTTGGGCAAAGCCACTGTGCACCACATTGTCTGGGAGGTGTGTGTAGCTACACGCAAAATGCAAAGATAGTTTATTAATTTGCATAAAGGAGAGAAGCTTCAGGCAATCGTTGAAGGCTTTAAGGACAGGTGGGGTTTTCCTCAGTGTGCAGGAGTAATTGATGGATCTTGTATACCTATCACATCTCCTTTTGAAGATGCTAAGGACTATTTCAACAGAAAAGGGAGCTATTTCATCATATTACAGGCTGTCGTCGATCACAATAAACAATGCACGCATGACTGTGGAATGTGCATTTGGGCAGCTGAAGGGGAGACGATTTTTGGATGCTTGGATGCAGGATGTGGAGGAGACTGTTGAACGGAATGCGCCTGACTTTCCAATGCCACATGAGAGAGCAGAACATCAATTGCATGTTAGACAGGCACTTTCACGTTATTTCTCCAGACTGAGTTGTAAATACTGAGTTTTTTGAACACTACAGTTAAATAAGATTTTTTTTTTTTTTTTACTTTTTGTCTTGTGTTATGTTACCCATGACAAAAAAGTTGCATAAAAGGGTCTGTTTCATTAGATTTTCAAGACCCCCATTTATTTATGTCTATTGTACTTGTTTGAAACATCTTGTTTGTCAAAATCTTATTTATATTGTCATATCCATATGAGAGGTATGATTCACTTAATGTGCATGTTCTGGCTATGCAGTGCTTTTAATGTGTAATTTACACCATGCAAGGGTCCGTATCAGTGGTGGCGAATGTCGGTCCTGGAGAACCACAGTCCTGCAGAGTTCAGCTTCAACCCTAATCAAACACACCTGAACAAGCTAACTAGGTCTGAAGGGTTACTAGAAAGCTACAGACAGGTGACTTTAACAGATCCCTTTTAACTGATTTAACTGATTATCACTTTTATGATTCACTATCATCATTGAAGATCACTTTTTTTATATATAAAACAGTAAAGAATGACGACATATTAAGAATTTAGAAGTTAAGATATGAAATCAACATATCTGTATCAGTGCACAATGTAAGCAAACAAATAAATCACAAATATGTATGGAAAAAAATGTAAAATAAAGTTAACATTTTAAAAATAAAAATCAGCCCATATTTATCACTGCACACGTTTAGCAAAACAAAAATATTTTGTGTCTTATTAAGTAGTGCTTTTCTTTTGTTCTTGGTTTTATCTGTTGTCCGGTTGAGGAGATCCGAAAACAGCTGTGCTGCAGCGGGGCATGTCTGAAGTGGTGTGAGCCGGTTCTCTTGTATATGTTGGGTGGTGAAATGATGTGCTAGGGTGGGATGGGTGCCAGGGTTAAGGTGCTGAGACCAGTGATGTGATGGACTGCAGGTTTTCCTCGAGGGCATGCTGTCTCTCCTGCATCCCGATCAACATCTCATCGTTAATTGCCTTGGTGTCTTTTGCCCTCCTGTAAGCGTGCTTTAAGTACTTTATTTTTCACTGAAACCGCTACCATGATCAGTTATAACTGCTTTCTGACTTTTTTCTTTTTTTTTGTAATCATCTAAAAAACGGTATGGTTACGATATGAGTGGCAAAATTTTCTTTGTACCACTTCTTCAGCCCAGACTGAGCTGCGGCACCTGGCCTCACTGGATGTCCAACCACGAGGATCCATTGTGTATCTCTAGTGCTTCGAAATAAATGTTATAGTATAGTTTGTTATAGTTAAATCTCATTTGACAAGCGTGCTTCCCAGCAACACATCCCACAATGATTGTGTTTGGTTAGTAGGCGGCTTTTAGCAGCTGCTCGAATGCATTCAG
Source organism: Carassius auratus (assembly GCF_003368295.1). Classification (NCBI taxonomy): domain Eukaryota; kingdom Metazoa; phylum Chordata; class Actinopteri; order Cypriniformes; family Cyprinidae; genus Carassius; species Carassius auratus. The sequence continues at coordinate 23,405,699 of NC_039270.1, read as the reverse complement.
CAATACAACACTACAACAGCAATCCGATCAAATGCGAAGTTTTCGACCACCACTGGATGTGGTGGAAAGTGGACAAGCGCAAGCCGTTTTACACCCCATTTACACTTGTACTTAGCGTTGTTCATCAACAAAAAGCGCATGTTAATACCAGGTGTAAACAGGACCAAACATGACCCTGTCCACCGTAGAGAGCTCTGTCCCACCTACGTTCATCTGTACATCCCCTCAGTGGTGTTAGTCACACACTGTCCCTTTGTGCAGCATGGTCACCGGCTATCTGTGACTTTTGTGAGGTGGAAGTGGTGAGAAGGCTTTCTTTTATTTGTGAGAGATAAACATGGCCCTAGACCCTCTCTTTCCTGTATGTGACTGTGACTGCAGTGAGAACACCTTTCACCACTCGTTTGTCTAATTCTGGGGCGCACAGAATTAGAAAGAGGAGAAAAGATGTCAGTTGGCATATTCTTTCAGTGTTTCCTCCTCTGCCCCTTTTTCACACATTTATATCTCTGTTCTACAGGAAAGCTGTCTGACATGAAGTCCACTTGGTCTTCGGGGCCCATCTCGCACACCCAGGCTTCTCTCTCTCACGAGCTTTGGAAAGTCCCCCAAGGACCCCGAAACACGACGGCTCCCACACGGCCACCTCCAGGCCTGACCAACACCAAGCCCTCTTCCACGTGGGGCGGAAACACCCTGGGCCTGGTAGCTGGCTGGAGCAGCTCCTACTCTGCAGGTTTGTGTGTGTGTGTAAAAGGTGCAGTTTAATCCCAGGCGGATGTGTGTGTTTGTGTTGCTATTCTTAGGTACAGGTGTGGGCGTTTCGAAGCGGCAGTTGAATTGTCAGTTGACTCTTTGATGTGGGTGTAAACGCTAGTCAAAATGTGGGGGTCAGGTGAGGTAAGGATTTGAACGGTTGGCGCATTCGTATGCATGGGCTCTGGCAGCGTAGCGAGCGTGCTGGTTTGTGGTCTCGCATATGTTGCGTGTTATTCAACATACCCGTGCTGTTGCTTGATAACACTTTCATGACATTTAACTGTAGCGCAGTTGTTTACCAGATTTTAATTTTGAATAATGTTGAAATATACTTTTTTTTTTTTTTTTTATACATTCTTAGTGAAGGATCTATAAACGGATGAACCAGAAGTACAGTTCTGGTTAATACTGATAAGCTGTTCAGGTTTAGGTTGATATTGAAGGCAATGGCAATTTCGTCTAAATAAATAGAGGGCATTTTAATAAAAACTCATGTTTTAAAGAGGTGACCTTCCACATAAGAAACAATGTTTTTTATGCTCCTTAAGACATTATAAATGTATTTACTGTCACTTTATATCATATGTCATGCAGTCTTGCTCAATAAAAGGGTTATACTTTATTTTTAAGGTGTCCTTTAAAATTTAAAAAAACTTTTAAAATAAGCCTTTATAACATCCAGGCTAGATTATTGCAACTCTCTTTATTATGGGATCTCCAAGAATCAAATCTCAAGATTACAAGTTGTTCAGAATGCAGCAGCACGTTTTTTGAAAGGTGGCAAAAAATTTGATCATGTGACACCTCTTTTGAGATCCCTTCACTGGCTACCTGTCCAATATAGAATCGACTATAACATTTTACTATTAGTCTACAAATCCTTAAATAATCTTGCACCATCGTATTTATCGGATTTACTCCACCCGTATACTTCAAAGCGAGAACTGAGATCAGGAAACAAATCCCTCCTTTGTATTCCTAGAACCCGCTTGAAAAAGAGGGGAAATAGAGCTTTTGAAGTGGTGGGCCCCACTTTATGGAATAATCTTCCTATTCATCTTAAAATGGCTTCCACTTTATCAGTTTAAAACAGCGCTAAAACATATTTGTTTGGAGTGGCTTTTAATGTGTATTTACTTGAACTTATCTTTTAATGCACTTTAATTGGTTGTTGATAGTGACGTTGCTGGTACATTATGTATTTTGTCGTGATTACTGTACAGCACTTTGGTTGGAAGTAAATGTGCTCTGGAAATAAACAAACTTGAACTCCTTGTTACAGTGTAACTGTACATTTAAGTACTGAGGGATGCTAATTAACTAAATGAACTTACTCGATGCTTATGGTTAGGATTTGGCATAGGCAAGTGCATGTAATTATGCATGATTTATTGTTATTATGATAGTAAGTACATGTAATGTGTAACAAGGTCACCTTAAAATATAATGTTACCAATAAAACTATTAATTTTTTTTTTTTCCTCAATGTACTTTAATGCTTATACTAAATGTCAATATTTTGCAACATTACAAATGTCTTTAATGTCTTTTAATCAGATCCATGCAATCTTGCTGGATTCTTTTCTTTTTTTAAACAATAGTGTACATGGTACTTTAATACGTAGACTATGTTGTAATAGTGGACTGTGTTATAAAAGTTAATCGAATCATTAAAGAATTCTTTATCTCTCTAAGTAGGTACCACATGGAGTACAGACAGCTCCAGCAGGAGCACTAGCTGGTTGGTTCTGAGAAACCTTACACCACAGGTATCATTGTGCTACTGTTATGTTCATTGACTGAATTTCATGGTTAATCATGTGCAGTCTTATATGACCCTCTTTGTTTTCTGTGACGTTTAGATTGATGGTTCGACACTGCGGACACTGTGCATGCAACACGGCCCGCTCATCACATTCCATCTCAACCTGACGCAGGGTAACGCAGTGGTGCGCTACAGTTCTAAAGAGGAGGCTGCCAAAGCCCAAAAGTCCCTACACATGTACGTAAATGTTTCACCGATACCTTCTTTTTAAAGAACCAATCTCAGCTATATCGTCACAGTTCTCTGTCTTTGAATACCTGCTTTCCAGGTGTGTTCTGGGAAACACCACTATACTGGCAGAGTTTGCTGGAGAAGAGGAGGTGAACCGCTTCTTTGCACAGGGTCAGTCCCTCACACCCACCACCAGCTGGCAGGCCAACCCCGGCACCAATCAAACACGGCTGGGGGGCGGAGGGACGGTGGCCACACATCCCATCGGCCACTGGAACAGCAGCGGTCTCGGAGGAGGAGGAGCGGGCGGGACGGGGTCCGGCGGGAAGGCGAGCAACGAGCTGCTGTGGGGGGGTGTACCGCAGTACTCCAGCCTGTGGGGGCCGCCCAGCGCCGAGGACGGCCGAGTGGTGGGCAGCCCCACCCCAATCAATACGCTGCTTCCTGGAGACCTGCTGAGCGGAGAGTCCATGTGAGAGCGCCAAGTGCTCGAACCCCCGAACCGCAGCGAAATATGAAACTTAACGAGCAAAAACCAAGCAAATCATTTGGCGATAATCAACGTCAGTGGAACTGTGAAAAACCAAGAGACAGGAGGCTGAGGCCACACTTGCATAAAGGCTGCTGACCTTCTTCCTCTACTTGTTTGTTTTGTTTTGCGTCTCTGTGTTATTTTGATCATAAGGCTTGGGTTACAGTATTCTATAGACTTCTAATGAAGAACTGGGACTAAAAGAGAAGTGAACCTTTACCAAGACTTTTTCTCTAATAACTGAAACCAGTGTAAAAGTGTATTTTACTACAAACCGACAAGACAAGCTGCCATTTTTTTTTTTTAAATTCCTCTGGCACGAGCACATCCTGTCAGCCCAATCACAGCATATCGTCCTATCCCCGAAGAAACGTGCGTCATTCCAAACCGACTTTTCTTTTAGACTGGATCCATGGCTTTTCTCAGTTGTCCTCTGGATTGTTTGGATTAATTAACAGCACTAAACTTTAGCCTTAACTGCTGATCAGTCCCACTCCATTTGAGGTCTGAAGAAACTCATCTTGAGAATTGCACATTTTCTCATTTCTGAGCCAGGACTGTCGATCTCAGCCGCAGCCGTACGCGCATTCGTCCTTCCTTGTTACCCTCGGTTGCCACCTGTCCTCGTAACTCTCGAAAGGACGAACAGGTATCTGATGCCTCTGCACATTTGAGGCATTTATTCTTAAGCTGAGAGGACACATGGACAGCTGAGGAATATATTAACCACTGCTTACGAAAAAATGTACAGGAAACACTTTTTCAGATGGACTACTTTTTCTCTTTCATTTTCCTAAACGACCTCGGTCTCTCCCTCAAAAAAAAAACTAAAACTAAAACATAAGCCCTCATTGTTGTTCGTCTGAAGTGCAATATATGCCACAGACTCTTCTGTCCATCTTTACGCAGTGCTTGTGAAATGGTAGGAGCTCGCCTGGGGAAATGGGGGGGGGGGGGCGTCAAAGACTCAAAGTCTCCTGCCGTGTCCACCGAGCGTGGGACTGAACAGAAGAGTACTCTCTCAGTGTGTAAGCCCATGGTGATGAAACATTCACAAGCACTTCCTCTACACACTCAAGGACAAGTGTGACTACAGGGGCAACAGGGGCTTCAAACCAAATAAGAGGTGTTTCTTGTAACCAGTAGAAGAAGTGCATTTTTTTTTCATTGTTGTTGTATTTGGTACAAAAGTATGGAACAAAGATGGCGTGGTTTCTACATAGCACTTAGCAAGAGCCGATGCTCTTCAATGCCAACAAATGACACACGGACGCGAAACTGACAAAAAGCAACGATGAAAAGCAATCTACCGAACTTACGCCGAACGGATTTTGCCGTTTCTTATCTCCTTCGTCTTCGTCTTTCCACAGTCTTTTCAACTTTCAAGTCAGACATTTCGAAAATGGTAGCAAATTGAAAGGATGCCTGATGAGGAGGAAAAAAAAAACCACAACAAGACTGAAGCATTCACGTGTTTTTTTGTTTTTTTCTTTAAGATGATATATATCAAAGTAAATATCACTGTTACAGTACTCCAAAATCATTAGCCTTTTGTCTGGAGATGCTAGACGTGTTGTAATGTTTCTAATGGATTCCGGCGGGGCCCCTTGCCCTGGCGGCCCCGTGTACCTGTATGATAAGTGTGGCCATTGAGTGCCTATCTGCTGTGGCGCCTCAGGTGCCCACACTCTGACTTTTGACCCGCTGTGCCAGGCCGGCGCACCAGATGCCAGAACGGACCCGCCTGGGGCCCGGAGCAGTGGCTCCTTCAGACCTGGCCAATCAGTACGTACTACTACTGCCGCCAGCACTCGACCTCGTCTCAACTTCACTCTCATAGACTCTCTTTCTCCCTCTCATGCAAAGATCACTTTAGCTGGAAGTGGACAGGTTCGTTTTATGTACTTTTTACGATCGATTGGGGTTTTCCCTTCTGGAATTGCCAGTTTTGTTTTTTTTTTTTTATTTATTTTTTTTGGTCAACATTGCTGTTGTTATCGTCGTTGCTGTTGTTGATGTTATATGGTTATTTTGCGCTATATTTGGGTTTATGTGTGTGTCAATGCAGTGGTCTCTATGGTAGCTGCTCTCACCAGCCCCTCTTGCTGCGCATATGCAGAAAAACACTCTGATTAAGAGGCACACCTCAGCGTAAACGGCGGCGCCGATTGATCCAGAATCACTCGTAGTGACGGAAAAGGGTTGTTTTGAGGACGGAGCGCACGTAGTGGCGAAAGGAAGAGTAGGTCGATGGTGCTCAGTTTGTCTTCTGCCTCTCCTCTGCACGTTCCTCCGCTCTGGTGTCACCGCCCCGCCAGGCCACACACTCACACTGGTGCTTACGACAAAGGGCAGGCAGAGTACACTACTTTACCTGGTCGCCTCTTCTCACAGTAATAAAAGCAAATGATATCGGAGACTCGGTTCTCCACTTCTATGCAAAGACTGACCGAGAGGTGCAGTTCACGGCCTTCAATCTGTAGTTCTCTCCAAGCCCACTCTTCAGCTCACCAGGTGATTGTGAGAAGGCAGCTTCCTTACAGTGTGGCCTAAAGTAAGAAACCGGCCCGATGACCAGGCCCTCACTGTTTACTCTCTGAATGATCTCTTACATTATGTACATGCAGTCTCAGGGCAGCCTCAGAGAACCCCAAACTGTTTTATCGTTACGAGGAGGGCGCGATTGCATTATCCCATGTGGCTTTAAAGATGCTAAATGGGTTGGCGAGTGGACTCGGAGAAGGATTGGTAGGAAGTCCCTCTGTTTTTGTTTTTTCTAATGTACCTTTTCTCGATCGTAGACCTAACCTAGACACAAGTCTATCAGAGTGGAACTACTACTTTCTTGAAATTAGTTTTGATGTTTGGTTGTGTAAGGAGCACTTGGAGATGGAGAGGTAGAATGCAGGTTGGCACCAAGACAGACGGGTAGCACCCTGTCCCGGGTCTCAAATATATACGTCTGGGACGACTGCTGACAATTAAACAGGGAAGCCAGAATGTTTAGGTGCACTGTAGATGGTTCACATTTGGGTACATCTTTTCTTTCTTTTTCTTTTTTTACACCAAAAAAGGTTTTTGTCTGATTATTGTTATTAATATTGTTGAAAAAGGAAACTTTAATTCTGTACACTCTTGACTGAAGTGCTTCTCTCTGCAAGCCTTTGACGCCCTGAAGTGGCGGACAGATGACTCTGGGGTTGCTGTATTGATGGTATTAAATTCTGTCCTGACCCGATATTAGGGGAACGGTGCAGATTATTTTTTTATTTTATTTTATTTTAAACAGGTCCAGGTCCATGTGGACCTATTGTATCAGGAGGCCTGGGGCACATGCCAGCTGATACCAAGTCTTAAAAGGGGAAAATACTTTTCTGGAAGAATTATTTCACCCTTTTTTTCCCCCCACACTCGAGTGACACTAGCAAACAATCACTATTGCCTGTTTTTGAATATATATATATATTTTTAACTGCCTTTCTCTAAGCTGTTTTCAAGACCACGAAAAACAAACGTCCAAAATGTGTTTAAAATCCAGAGGATTGCCTGGCAGACAAGCTAGCTAGCCAACGAGTGCCCACTGTGTCCTCCACTGTGGGCTTAAACTGGGTCTTATTGATAGGACTAATGTACTCTAGCTCCACGGCTCAGATGCAACTATGTTTAGATAAAAATCACAGGGCCTGGGTGGAGATGAGCTCTAAGAAACACAAATCCTCATTCTTAGGGTCCTGGCTAGAATATATGCACATGCTGGTTTATATACATGTACATCTGAAATCCTGTGTATGTATATAACTGGTTCTCTTTTTTTTGTTTATTTACCTTTACTTTGGTTTTCAGGCCCGAGTAACCCCCTGTTTCCGTCTCTCCATAAATTAACCTAGATGATGAAAAGCATAAACATATCAAAATTATACAAATTAAAAAAACACAAATACTTGAATCATAATAAGCGCCAATAATGTAATGTGAATTATTTTTTTTATTTTTATTTTTTTGTAATTTTGTCATTCATACACTTCCAAGCTTTTTGATAACATCAGTTCAAACTGAACGAAAAAAAAAAAAGTAGTTAAAAAAAAAAAAATGCAAAGTGACATCGGTTGTGAGTGTTTGCACAAGATTGCGTGTACTGTATGACGGATGAATGCGTTCATTTGCCTGTGTGAGTGGGTTCAAACCAGTGTATGCTAGTGATTACTGTGGGTTTGTTTGCGCCTTTGTTTAATTTTAAGCATCTTAGTTTTTTTTTTTTTTTTTTGGCTAGTCAAAATATATTCGTATGTGTATTGTTACGGTATTTGTTATTAGCTTTGTTATTAGAGTTGCACTGAGTGTCTGCTTCCCCTCATTCAGCTAATCGTACAACATGATATTAAAGTACTAAGGGGACAAGGTGACAATTCATGTGTTAATGTTTACTCAAGGACTTATTGAGAAAAATAACAAGTGTGTGTGTGTTTTTTTTTTTTTTAATCTATAATACGATTATCTACCTTATAGTGGCTTTTATTGTGGAATAATCCATGATAAAGAAATGGATTATGTTGAGTATTGCACCATTATGTTTTTCAGATTATAAAAAAAAAAAAAAAAAAATGCAAAATACAATGAAAGAAAAAAAAGTATATATAAGATGTGGGGATTTTTTTCTCGAAGAAGAAGAACTGTGGCCATAGATCGATGTAGAGGGACTTGTAACTCCCCACGTTACACCACGTTGAGCCGGATAGACATCTGGAGAAGAGTTTCTTACAAGACTCATTTCAGAGGTGCCTACCTTTTGGGTTTGTTTTTTTTATGTTCATACCTGTTCTAGTTTTTGTTCACTATCTTCTTTGTGCAAGGCCACCAACAGTTTACACACATTTCATGTTTTTCTGAAGTTCAAGGAAAAGAAATTTTGCGATGGGATTGTCATGAGAAGAGAAAAATCCTAAAGGACATATTCTTCCATCGAATGAATAACAAAAACACTTTACGGAATGAAGATTATTGTGCTACTTGCAGAACTCTGGGATTGATCAGTGTTGTCATGTTTTTGTTTTATTTTTTATTTATGTTTACTTTCATAGATTATCAAAGCCTGTATTTTTCTTTTCGAAGCAAAAAAAAAAAAAAAAAAAAAACATTTCCTTTGTTGAAAAAAAAAAGAGAAAAGAAGACATAAATGTTCACTATCTTGCACACACAAAAAGTGGATCATGTCTCAGGAAGGCAAGGGTTCCAGAGTACCAACTCCACGCCATTTAATGTTCGTTCTTAGAGAAAGACGATAACGGAAGAAAAAAAAAAACATAAGCACTGAAGGGTTATGGATTTCAGAAGAAGAAAATACCTTTGTTTCTAAATCCGTAGCAGTTACATATTTACCAAATAATGAACTCTTAATGAACTTAAAAAATGGAGTGCTTTATATATATGAATCTATATACTGAAATTGCTTTACATTTTAAACAAAATGATCAATGATTTTGATTGTTCAAAAGACGGTGAAAGAACATACAGATGCTGTATGTTTGAATCTTTATTGTATTTTCTTAACATGAGGTCCCTTCCTGTTGAAATCAGGACCATTGTGCATTACTATTTCTTTCCTCTTTGTCATTTTGTCTCTTGTGGCGGGTATTACATAATGAGAAATTGAAAAGAGGAGTTGGGGGGTGGGGGTGGACAGGGGTTCTATATCAAATTGATCAATTTTAAAGAGAAAAAAGTCTGGTTTATACGGATCATGATCTATGCACAAGGGGGTGGGCTTCTTAAAGCCCCTGTGACTCATCTCTCATTGGGATTAGAGGGGTTCTTTCTGTCTTTTATTGTACTCGCTCATTTGCTCTTGTCTCCCTCCCCCACCAACCCCATTTTATGTCCCATTTTTTATGTTTCATGTTTCTTACATATAGTACATCGCCAGGCTGTGTATTCCTAAACCAATGAACGTCTCATTCTGAAGCACTGTGGGGTTTTTTTGTAGCCCATGACTTTCAAGGTTGTCTGTGTTCTGCGTGTGTGTGTGTGTGTGAGACTGAGTGTGTGTTACTGGGATGAGTGTGGATGGAGATACTGGGTTGATACTTTCGTCTTTTGATTTTAAATGTTAAGGAATATGTCTGTACTGAGATTTTAAGAAGTCAGTGGCTTTTAATGTTTTGGTTTTCTCTCTCTTTTTCTCTCCTCATAGAATGTGATTGTTGACATGCACCGAAAAAAAAATGTTTTGAACTATGGAGCTTCTTTCAGACAATTAATAAATTGCATTTTTGTTCTTGGCTGTAATGAATTTGGTTTGGTCATTTCTTAGTAGTAGATATCAGTAACCTGCAGTGTTATGGGCTATAGATGATATGCAGCAATTTGGATCACATGAAAAAAAAATATTAAGAAAATGCCCATGACAAATGATAAGCTTGTATTCACCCTGCTTTATCTAAAATTATTCTTCTAAAACAAAAGGGTTAAAGAAAGATTGGAAAATGCAGTTTTAAGGAAGAACAACATCTATTTATTGTTATAATTATAGCAATTATTTTAGTTATTATGGCATTTATTAACTGAGGCAACAGAACATTTATTTTTAAAATATATTTGCCATTTATCCAAAAAGGTAAAAGGAAGGTTAAATGGTAACATATATGTTATAGATTTTAGCATGTCCCTGGAAATGTATATATTTCAGTAACATATTTCACAGTTAAGCTGATTTTTACGGTTCTTTTTCCTGATGATGTTCCACATTTGTCCGTTTGGGGGATCTGTAGAGGTCCACCAGCATGGCTGATGTTTCTGGGGCTGGTGGACAGATCCAGTGACTGTTTGCTCTGCTTCTTTTCCCTTTCACACTTGACATGTCTTCATAAATTGGAGCTGTGGTGTGACTCTCTGGCTCAGCATATGGCTTTTTCTGCGGATGAGTATTTTCACATTAGGAATGACACCGCATTGCTTGTATGTTAAATGAAGTATTCAGCTGTGTTGTTGGGGAACCTTACATAATATGTCACAAAGAGAGCGATGGCCGAGAGTAGGAGCAGACTCACTCCTACGGTGATGGAATAGATGAGCAGAGAATACCTCCTACAGGAGCACAACTCACCTGAAACAACAGAACATCAGGTCAGATGTGGGCTTATTCCATTGCTACTGCCAAAAATATATAAGGGGTCATAACAAGGCAGCTCTAAAAAGATAATAGTGTCATGATTTAGTTCAAAAAGAGTGTAGCTGAATTTGAATTCAGGACTATAAGCAGACTTCCAGAAGCCAACAGTAATGTGGTTGTTGGGCTTGAGTTAGTTTAAAGGGATCGTTCACCCCAAAATGGAAATGTTGTCATCATTTACTCATTCTCATGTTGTTCCAAACCTGTGTGAGATTCTTCCTTACGTTGAATATAAAAGAAGGTATTTTGAAAATGCAGGTAATACCCATTGACCTCCAATAGTAGTTTATTTTATTTATTTAGTCAATGGGGACCAACAACTGTTTGGGTCTTCAAAATATCTTTTGTTGTGTTCAACGTGAGAAGGAAACTCCCACAGATTCGGAATGACATGAGGGCGAGTAAATGATGACCGTTTTCATTTTTGGGTGAACTACTCCTTTGAATGTTGTTTCACCCGATGGTGTCAGCGTGATATCGATAATTTCACTGACGGTGTAGGCTATGTACTACACCATCTATTCTGCCTCCGCCTCACAGTCAGAGTTATTCAAAGTGTGGCAGGGGCGTAGCAATCTTTTCAGAAGTGAGGGGGACAGAAATTATATATAAGAAGTCTCTTCTGCTCACCAAGCCTGCATTTATTTGATCCAAAGTACAGAAAAACAGTAGCCTAATGTTGTGAAATATTTATATATATAAAATATTTTTCCCCTATTTGAATATATTTTAAAATGTAATTTATTTGTGTGATCAAGCTGTATTTTCAGCATTTTTACTCCAGTCTTCAGTGTCACATTCTTCAGAAATCATTCTAAATCATTCCCGCGTAATCTACGCACCTGAAGTGTGGTGAATCAGACATAATTAAAAATCGTGCAAGATCTAGAAGGTGTATATATTGTAACACTGCATTTACTTTACTGTTATCTCTGTATACCCTACTGTATCAACGCATTGACCAACCTGCGGCTTTCACCAGCACAAAGAGAGTTGTGTTCCCCGAGAGCGGATTTGATGGATCTCCTGAGAAATCGCAGACATAAAGCCCCGTGTCTGTGGCTCTTAAATGTGAAAGAGTCAGAGTAACTGTGCGTAAATTCAGCTGTCCGGGGATATTGATTCGTCCCTCAGTCTCTGCTCTCACGATTTCTTCATCTTCAGAGTAGTTGAGCACACTTTCTGAAGGAGCGATCCTTCGCCTCAGAGGTTCACTGGCTTCTGCGACACAATCCATGTCCAGCGGTTCACCCTCCAGCCTCCGGGCGTAGTAATGAAAAGCTTCAGAGGCTGTCGTTAAAAATAAAATAAAATAAAATAAAGAGATCACGTATTGTCGCATGAAATATGTGGAACTGGTTTTCCTTAATTTGTGCATTGTTGGCCTTATATAATGTTTTTATTATTATTGTACAGTTTGGACCTGTTACTGAAATGGCATATTTTTGTTAACACGTGTCATGAGAATAACTTAAAATGGTCACATAGGCTTTAATTTAAAAAGTCTTTAATTTGATTGTAGGCATACTTTTCTCCTGTTTAACACTGTAAAAACTGCTTTGACCAACTGTATGTGTTATATAAAGAAATAGCCTATAAATATACATGACGTCGTTTATTTAGCTATGAATTCATCAGGTCGGTTCAAATAAAATTGAATGGAGACACCAGACAATGACGTGGATTGTTCAGATTCTGGCTTATTTCCCCCCTTAGTTAATTGAGCTGATATTAATGCAGCATAAACAAAAAACATTACCATAGCCTTCACTTCAGTGTGACTTACCTAAAGTCTGCTCCAATAAAACCCAGAGGAATAAGCAGGCTCTCATGGCGCTTATTTTTAAATAGCCAAGACAAGGCCACATCTCTCCTTAACCCTCAAACCGTATTCACTTTATAGCCCTTAAATTGTTGCTTGTGCTGCACTTTCCCCCATCAGGCTTTTCATCTCCACACAGACCTCCACCCAATCCACAGGAAGTTCAGCAGACATGACCGTTTTGGTGTCTAGCGCTTAGTAATAAAATAGAAAGTCTCTCTCTCTCTATATATATATAAAGTTGCAATCAAAATTATTCAACCCCTCAGAGACTGTAGTACTTTACAAATACAAGCTTTTCTGAGGATCCAGGATAAAATAAAAATTGCATCTATATCAGTTCACTGGCATATTAAAAGTGATATTGTCAATATATAATGTAATATTTTAATACTGCTATGTCATAATTATTCAACATTGCTGTTTTTAAATCACTTATTTGCATGGTGGGGAATAAAAAAAGTCTCAAAACACAATTAAGCTTTTAAACTATTAAAAACAGAGTTAGCTTGAGCTGTTACACATACATACAGTTAGCGCATGCATGTGTTGAAGTTAAGTGGCAAATTGTCAACAGAGGTCTCACAAAAGCTAAAGAGAATAAATGTATTACTTTAGAAAAGCTAAGGCTATATGAAGATTTCCAAGACATTGAAAGTTCCTAGAGACACAGCTCTCAGTCTTATTTCTTAGCTTAAAGTGTGTTTTACCAGAAAACCTTTGAGGGTGTTGAAGAAAATGCACAATATCATAGAATGTTTAATCAGGGCAACTGAGAAAAACCTGCAATGTACAGCCAAAGACTTGCAAGATGACCCGATGAAAGGAGGAAAACCATTTCAATGGAGTGTGTAAGAAGAACACTAGACAAACATGGCCTTCATGTTAAGACATCTTGCAGAATACTGTAGAGGGAAGTGGAAATCATGACTATGAAAGACATCATGGATTCTATATCAGGCCATTTTGACAAGAATTGTGATGCATTTGGTGCAAAGACTGAAGCTGATGATAAATGGACTTTCCTGCAGGATAGTCATCCCAGAGTACACATCCAAATCTACTACTGCTTGGTTCAGGGATCAGTCATAGAATGTACTTGAGTGACCTGTTCAGTCTCCAGGCTTAATTCTCATTGCATATATCTGGTTGAATTTAAAGAAGATAATGACGTTCAGCATAAATGTTTCAGAATTTGTGTATGTGTGATTTATGACCAAATATACAAAGAATACACGGGTCATTTGGATTTATCTCCGCTTTTATTATTATTTTTTTTACAGGACAAAAAGAAAAGGTAACTTAGTGCTGCACTATACTGCAATGAAAAAATAAACACCACTTCAAACTCTGAACCAACTCAAAGAGAACAGGGACTACTGATTCACATACAGGCCATAACTTACCAGGGGCCTGTTTCACAAAGGAGGTTAAGTGAAAATTCAGAGTATGTTAACCCTGAAATGAGGGAAACTCTAGGTTTTCTGTTTCAGAATGGGATGTTTTTCAAACCCGAGAAAGCAGGGTAAGTCAACCCCGTTTCTGAAAGAGAGCTAACTTATACTCCGAGTCAGTTACCATAGTAACTTACTCTATGATCCTGGTCAGAAGCAGGTTTTCTTCCATAAACCCAGTTTTTCTTTCGGTCTCCTCCCTCTTTTTAAAAACTTCATTGATGCATGCTGGAAAAATTATCTTCTTACTAAGTGTTTTTTTTTTTCAGTGTGGTAATAAAAATGATCTTAATGCCAATGGAAAACAAGATTATTCGTAGTGTCTATTACTAAGTGGAAATCTACTGTAGCTCCGCCCTCCATCGTCACATAAGGTTAAATACGACACATGTGAATAATGGCTTCAGTGGTGTAGGCAGAAATGTTTTGGGCATGGAAAACTAGCTTGTAACGCGATTGTTTGGGTCAGAATCCGGCTTTTGCCGACCTCGTTCTTCTCACTTTTTCCATCACGTCAATTAGAATTTATTTTCAATAAAAATGAACAAAATGTTGTAAAAGTGTAAGTGCCTAACAAGTGTTTAATAATTATGCAACTATTAATAATTGTAATAAATATAAACATTTACAATCTGTTATTATTGCATCTTGTTAATGTATAACAACGGTGAGGTGCAAATGGGCCTAGCATGTATCTGCCAGTATAAAATATAACTAGCATCTAATTATTATTTACACTTAGCCTGTTGCAAAGAACAGGCTACTTGTACATGCTAAATAGAATATATCACAATTTTCACTGCACATTTTTTTCTGTAAATAGCATCTGGAGCTACTTGCACTTAGCCTACTGTAAATAGGATATATTGCTGAGAAAGTATGTTAATTCCACTAAGTGTAAAATGCACTTAAATATTAGTATTAATATTATTATATTTATTTATTGCTCATGAGATACCATCAAATGATTAGCTATTAGTTAATTAATCTAACGTTCTGCCAGTTTTTACCTGTGATATTATAACATACATTTTTTATAAATTACATTTGTATGGAGCCTGGAGTATGCAGACGGCTTTTTGGCGGGAGCTGTTGCCATGGTGAATCGTAATATCAGCGCTCCATTGATAATGGCTTTTTATAGTTGTGGTGCACGCGCTTAACTCAGAGTCAGTCAATGTAGAGTTGATTAAACCAACTCATTTCAGCTTTTCTGTAACCAAAAACTCAAGTTTCCCATCTCAGGGTAAGTCAACTCCGAGTTCAAGTTTAAACTGGTTGAACCTCCTTAGTGAAACGGGCCCCAGGGAAAGAACTAATGCCTCCCATCTCTACCCAGCAACAGCAGGTAAATACAGATTTACAAATCCAGAATTATACTTGCTCAGTCTCACCTGTAAATGGGGTCCTGGATTACATTTTCATTTAAAATCAAGAGTGAATGAATAGCAGCAGTTGGGCAGATTAAAGAAACAGAACCACAAACGATTCACAGAAAGTACTTTACCAAACACAAACCATCCGATTCATACGGTCAGCTAGATGCTAAATTAAACCTTGGAGCAGTTCAATGGATTGATATCCATGCCAAACTGTGGACAGAAATCCATCAAATACACCATTAATGTCAATAAACATGCAAACCTTCTCCAACACCAGTCGAAGAGCCCATTAAACAAAATCACACATTGCTCCCCAGTGCTACTGCGTCATTTCTTCTTATGAAGCTTTTATAATGTATCAAAAGCACATTATATACACACACGTATAAATATCTTAATACATATAATACTCTGGATTTCCAACAATGCGCACGGAAAGAATCTGAAGCACACTAAACAATTTCACCTCATCTTTCAGTTTGTAAATAAATATGACTATTTGAATGTGATTCTTGTGGGAGAGTTTAAAACCTCAGCTCGGTGTAACTGCACAAATACAGCTGTTAGCACACAAATAAATATATATACACACACATACACACATGTGTTATAGCACATGTTTATCAGCAAGGTCATTTTCTAATTTGCATAACTGCTTTCATTGTAATTACTGCATGTGCATTTCCCCTGTGTCTCTTACAAACTGAGAGAGGAGTCAGAATCAGAGTCTGTGCTAATCAACAGCATGCCATAAATGTGGTTGAAAACAACTCATCAGATCACTTTAATAAACACTTCTGTTCAAAAGATTGAGGCTGGTAAGATTTTCTTTAAATCATACTGAAAGTCGTCTCATACTCACTAAGACTGTATTTACTTCCTAATACAGTAATAAAGCAATACTGTCAAATATAATTTTCATTATCAATTTAAAACAACTTTTCTCTGTGAACACGTTAAAATGTCATTTATTCCTGTGAGGCAAAGCTCAATCTTTAGCATCACAACTCCACAGTCTTAACTGTCACACAAGCAGAAATCATTCTAATACTCTGATTTGATGCTCAATTACTATTATGAATATTGAAAACAGTAAAGCTGCTTAATAATTGTGAAAACGGTAACAGTTTTTTTCCAGGGTTCCTTGAACAGGTGAAAAAAAAAGCATTTATTTGATACAGAAATCTTATAACAACTCTATTTATGGTCACTTTTGATCAATTCAGTGCAACATTACAAACCTTACTGACCTCAAACTTTGAAGCATGTGTATCTATTTTTAACATGTTAGCTAAAAACATGAGTTAGTTAAGAGAACTCCCCTGATATTAATAAACCCGGGGGCCATCGCCAAACTTGCTCCAAGTTTGGGGACATTTGTATCCAACAGCCAAACG
Source organism: Carassius auratus (assembly GCF_003368295.1). Lineage (NCBI taxonomy): Eukaryota > Metazoa > Chordata > Actinopteri > Cypriniformes > Cyprinidae > Carassius > Carassius auratus. Next base: position 23,389,192 of record NC_039270.1, on the reverse strand, counting down.
GCTGTGAGGCCCCCTGAACACAGAGAGGAAGAGAGAAAATGTGAGACTTGCCTCAGCCTGTGCAGAGCAACACTGAGACTCTGCCTCAGCCAGTCCCATGGCATTGCTACAAGGAGAAGAGAAATCCTCAGTTTAGGACAACAACCACAGTGAACTACAGTCACCTTCTTACCTGCCTCTTCCTGAAAACCACAAGTAATGAGCCGAGCCTGGACATAAAGGATTCTCAGGTTCCCAAGGGTCATTTCACTCTCTCAAGACTGTGATTTTCAGGAAACTGCTCTCTCAATGGTTGTTTTTCTTTTCGTCTAACAGCCATATGTCCTTGCATAAGCAGCTGAAAATTTAAAGGGGTCTTATACATGTCCACTATGTTTTTTTGTTGTTGTTTTTTTCCAGGATCATTTATCATCGTCTCACTTTCGGTTGCAGCACAAACTCATTTTATTAGTTTGTCTGTTGTTCAGTGACGTCAGAAGTTGTGAGATGTTATGATGGTCTTTTTGGACCAGGGAGGATGTTTTGCGTTGTAACAGTTACATTGAGTTGACATGATGGTAGTAGACTCATGAAGGAAAACTGGATTCCTCATGATCTGACCCCTTTAAATCCAAACTTCAATATGAAAGGAGATGCAAATGCTTCAGTTTCCCTCTCACCCACAAACACTGCATTCACACAGCTTTCACACAAATAAACATTCCTAGCATTTGTAGTACAAACCTTGTGAGGTTGTCCTTTACTTGCTAATGAAAAAAACAGCCGTTAGATTTCAATAGTTTATTACAATGAACAGTGGAACAGTACAGATAGCATTCACAGGAGTCGTTTGTTATTGGCCCTTCGGAGAGGACACTGTAAATGTGGACAGGCAGACACAGAAAAATCAAATCCAACAGTGACAGCTATCTGAAGCCCTCACCAAGCAACGCTGGGGACGGGACGTCCAACAGCACCTATGGGTGCTGCGAAGGCTTCACACTTTTAGTACAGTAATAGTATATTTACAGTGACTTGCCTTGTTAAAGGTGCTGTACGAAACTCCAGCCGCTTCAAATTAATACGAACCATATTTACTACACTTCTAAAAACCTAAACAAAACATGAGAGAAAAGCCAGACTGTATGATCTGCAACAAAGGGTAGGTCTAAATAATAATCAAATGTCCCATGCGCTACACAGTTTGATTACTCCATCTCCTCATTGCAAGAGGGCTTACGGTTACTGATCTGGATTGTAAAGCACGCCACTAGATGGCAAAATGGTGGAATCAGCAAACCTAAAGACGACCAGTGGTGACGCTTCAGTATCGGCCTCCAGGAGACATTACAGGAGGTCTCATGCCTAAGGCGGGCCGGGGGGGAGCAGCCTGGTAGGAAGGGACCATGGGTGGGGCTTGCCCGTAAGGAGGCATTCCACCTGGGACGTACCCAGGCACCCCCTGCGGCGGAGCACCGTACGGCCCTACATGAGAGGAAATAGATTAGCTGCATTTGAAACTGATGGTTTTGTCTTACGCTGCTATTCTTCATTAATATACAACACTACTGGTCAAAAGTTGGTTGGTAAGACGGTTTCATTATCTTTGAAAGACAGGAGTCTCTTCTGCTCATCAAAGCTGCATTATTTGATCAAAAATATAGCAACAACAGTAATACTGTTAAATATTAGTGTATTTTAGTATATTTTAAAATGAAATTTATTTCTGTAATGCAGAGCTTTATTACTCCAGTCTTCAGTGTCACGATCCTTCAGAAACAGTGTTCAATTTGACAGCAAAATGACATTTAGATTTAGTCATATTTTAGCCATCTGAATTGCTTTTGCTTTGATCGATATCATACTATTGAAGTCGACTAAATGTAAAGGGCTTAGTTAAACTAATGCATTATACAGTTTTTTATTTCTGTTTTGGTTATTGTAGTACATCAGGCTAAACTAAAGCTCAAACTAAATTAAATAAGCTTTAAATACTCTTTTTTTTATGTTTACACAGTGGAGTGTACAGTAGCAGGCTGCTCATTCAAGTTCAGATGAGGGAAATAAAACATGTATTCAACTAACAATCATCTAAAATATTACCATATAAACATCATTATAGCAAACATTGTCATAATTCATCAATATTATTTCATAAGCAATTACTAGGCACAAATGTGCGCTATTCATCGATTACAACCTGCACTGAAGCAGTCTGAAGCATTGCTTACTTATGACAAAAATAATCTGCCAAACAAAATTAACACGGTTACAAAATCATTATGATATTCTGATTTGCTGCTCAAGAAACATTTATGTTGAAAACAGTTGTTCTGTTTAATGTTTGAATGGAAACAGTCTTTTTTCAGGATTCTTTGATGAATAGAAAGTTCAATCGAACAGCATTCATTTGAAATGAAAATCCTTTCTGATGTCAGTGCACTTACTCTCTACCTTTGTAATTGCATCAATTGAATTGCTTCCTTGTGCAAGGAAATCTCACTGCCCCCAAATTTGTGAACAGTAGTGTAACAAGACGTTTCCTCTCTTATTTGAAACACAGGAGGCATTCCAAAAGTCTGACAGCCCTCAAATACACCTTACCTTGCATGGGATGCCTAACACCTGGCTGCTGTGCAGGAATGCCCTGCTGATGGGGCAACACGCCCCCCATCGGTGCAACCGGTGGGGAAGTCACATGGGCCTGTCCTGCGCTGGGGACTTTACACTGGTAGCGAGGCAGCTGTGCTCGCAACTCCTCCTGTCAAACACAACGCAAATCACACAAGCTGGTAAGACATAAATACAGGCTTTTTTTCCTTGCTTTATTTCTACTGTGGAACAAAAGATTTTGTGTCGTCAGTGTGATCTAGTGTTGTTTTAGTGCCACTGACTTTCAATGTATGGAAAAAAGCATTATTCAAATGTATGTTCCGCAAAAGAAAAGTCACAGCTTTGGTACAAGACAGTCTGGAATAATCAAATAGGTGTTTTATCAAATGAAAGCAGTGGTTTCTGCAAAGGTTAAAGATCCAAGGACAGAAACATGTTGACTTACCAGTGATATATCTTCATCAGGGTGGATCAACTTACTGGTTGCACTGGTGGTGGTGAGGGTGGCAGGCTTACTTGTGACTGGGGTGCCCGGTTTGGCCACAGTGCTGCTGGAGTTGGCCGCAGCAGTGGCGGAGGACTGGGTGTAAGCTGGGAATGTTGGTTTGGGAGCAGCAGAAGTTGGTGCAGAGGAGCTCACCGCTACACCAGAACCAGCCTGCTGGACCTGCAGAGACAGACCCATTAGACACACAATCTGGCCAGTGTACCACTTGACTGATGTTTTGTTATTTACTTTATATACAAAAAAAGAACAGGCAAAAACTTGAAATGCACTACCATCTATATATGGTACGACTCAGTTACTGGCCAATATTAAATATTGAATCATGCATACTTATTACCAGTGCTGTTCAATACTTAAAGTCAACATTTAAAAACACTAATACTTTCATAACACTATATATTACATACAGTACATTCTAATTTAGTGATGTAAATTCACATGTAGTATTAAAAACTATTGATTTCAGTTATTAGTTTTTTTTACAGCTTGGAATCAGCCATAACATTCAGTCTGGTCAGAATTATAATTTTAACATCAGTGCATCCCCAACAAAGCTAGGTTTGTTAGGCTTTAGGTGGATCATGATCAAGTGTCCAAATACTTTTTTGGGATCTACATACATAGACAACGTGATTATGAAGGTAGATTTTTCACAACTACAAACCAGAAGAGAGAGAAACAGACTTTTAGTTTTAATAAGATAACGGAGCAGTCTGTCATTTCTCAGCCTCCAATGAAATCAATCTCTTTTGAAGCATTACAAACGTCCTCTAGAAAAAAGTCAATTAATCTAAGAGGCAGTCTGAGGTCTGTCTGCTTTTACATGCCATCAATAATTTTATGAAGCAGCTCTTTCACCGAGTCAGCAAGCTACTGCATACTTGGGACAGCGGTTTAGAGGATGCTGACAAACTGTCCAGACTGGAGGAGCCTGAGCTTGTGCTTGGAGCTCGAGTCCCCATCTGCAGTATGAAGAGAGAGCACATAATGAAGACCCTGGACAGGACTGCTGCCCACCAAAACTATCAACAACACACTTAACACTCAGTTTGTTTAAAACGGTTTAAAAAACTGTTTTTTTTTTTAATGGATCTTCGAGTGTTTAAAGTTCATCCATTAATACAGCCCACAATTCAGTTTTCACAAGCTGGTTTCAATGGTGTCATAGGTCTTCAGATGTTTTGAACTACTGGTCCAGTCAGGATAGTAGTTCAATTTTGATTTATTCTGCCAACATTTTCATTGGTCCAACATAAACAATCAATTTTATTTTTTTAAATATAAATAAAGTTAACACTTCATATATGCATCAGAAATTCAATGATTTTTATATATATATATTATATATATATATATATATATATATATATATATATATATATATATATATATACCGTAAAACTTCAAATAATAGCCGAGTCCCAAATAGACGCCTGGCTCTTTTAAACGCCTGGTGACGACAGGTTCGGGTAAATAAAGGCCGGTCTCAAATAGAGGCCTGGTCTGTTTTTTTTTTTTTTTTTTTGCTTTTTTTTATTTATTTATTTTTGTATCGGGTTGTATTTGATCTTCTAAAACCCGTCAGATCGTCTGTTCTATGTTTTGATTAGATTTCACGTGACAGACACAACAACAGTTCATGAATGACTCATCACTATGGCAACATAACAAAGAGTTTAACGAACTTTCTTTTAGTCTTCAGTTGTTCTTAATTCTCTCAATACCACCATGGAGACAAAAAGAAAAAAGTATGATTTGACATTTAAGCTGACAGTTGTCAAATTTGCTGAAAAAAATTCGGGAGAAGCAGCGGCAAGACATTTCTCGGTTGATCCAAAGAGAGTGCGAGAATGGCGTAAAAATAAAGCTGAACTGCAACGTCTGTCCGAGGAAGACGACAAAAGGGCTAGACTGGGAGGTGGAGGGAGGAAGAAGGCCAGTGAAGAGCTGGAGGTGAGCGTGTGTGAGTGGATCCACAGCATGCGGGCAAAGCATCTCAGAGTCTCACGTAAAATGATCAGGGCCAAGGCAAAAGAAGTGTATGCAACAGTGAGTGACGGCAGGGGTGAGGAGAGTTTTACTGCGAGCGCTGGCTGGCTGGACAAATTCCTGAGGCGCAACGACTTTTCAGTCAGAAGACGCACAACTGTGGCCCAGAAAGACGCCAAGCACTTCACTGAGAAACTGGTACATTTTGTCACATATACAACGCGGATTATTAAGGCAAAGAAAATACAGCCGAAAAATATTATAGCCATGGACGAAACAGCGGTGTGGTTTGATATGGTGGGCTCTACAACGGTGGATGCAAGAGGTGCACGCAGTGTTCCACTGAAATCCACAGGCCATGAGAAGAGCCACTTAACCGTGGTGTTGGCTGCGAAAGCAGACGGGACCAAATTAAAACCTTACATTGTCTTTAAAGGGGGGATCAAGGAGGTGAAATCAATGCAAAATATCAGTGGGGTGGTGGTGGCCACGTCCAAAAATGGATGGATGAACGAGGAGCTGACTGCAGACTGGCTTCAGAGAGTGGTGGGAAAGCTCAACTTCGCCCCTCGTCTCCTAGCCTGGGATTCATATCGCTGTCATATCAGCGCAGCGACCAAAGCTGAGCTCAAAAGGGGCTACAACATAACCACGGCTGTGATACCCGGTGGCTGTACAAAGTACATACAGGCCCCTGACGTCGTATGGAACCAGCCATTCAAAGCCAGCCTGCACGAGTCCTATGACAACTGGATGGCAGGGGATGTGGACAAAGAGTACACAGCTGGAGGAAATATGAGGGCCCCAGCTCGTCGCTTGTTGGTTTCCTGGGTACTTCAAGCGTGGGAAAAGCTGGATACGGAGCGGCTGAAAAATTCCTTTAAGGTATGCTTGCGCGCGCGTGTGTGTGTGTGCGAGGGAGAAAGAGGAGATAATGTATTTCATTAACTTCGGGATGTTATCCTTAGGTATGTGGCCTGACAGTAGCTCCTGATGGAAGTGAGGATCACCTTATCCATTGTTTCAAGGAAGGAGAGCCGTGCGCATCTGGGCGAGAGCTGTTAGTGCAAGCAAGGCAGGCAGAGTTAGCGGAGGCTGGAGAGGGAGAAGTGGAGGAGAGCGACGTGGAGGAGGAATTCGAAAATGAACTTGTAATTGAGGATCGTGGGGATGATGATAGTGATGAATAGAGAGTAATTTTCTATCACGTGATTGCAGTTGTTTTACAGGGTAGTTTTCATCTTTCTTGTTGATATGTTTCAGGCAACAAGTTCATATCTTCCATGGATTTTAGCGGTAACTTATATTGTTCTGCCCATTGCGGTCACATCGTTTCGTTTTTTATGTTTTTTTTTTAATGCTGCCAATAGCCAACGACATTTCTTACATTAAATGAGTTGTTAAACATTATTCAAGTTAATTATAAATAAAACGTAATATAATGTGGTAACCTCCTACTGTCATGCTTGAACATCTCAACACTAAATTAAAGGCCTGTCTCTTATAGACGCCTGTCTCAAATACAAGCCGGTGCAGTTCGGCGATTTGGGTAAATAGAAGCCCGGGCTATTATTTGAAGTTTTACGGTATATATATATAGACGGTTTCATCGGGCGCCTGGACCTAAGTTAACTTCCGGTCTGTGTTGTGTATATCGGTCTGGCTGCAGTTCCTTCTACAAACGCAGTTAAAGGCAAGGTGATGAGTAGACTGAAGTTGGGCTCAGGTGGCTGTGCTGCGGGATGTGTTTCCCATACATTTATTTATTTTTGGAGACTCGCAACAATTTTAAAACTGATCGATTTTCAAAAAGGCTTCGTTAAATAGACACGAGTAACGTAACGTTACTTAACGTACTGCACGTTTAATAATAATAATTCCTTACATTTATGTTTAAATATCAAAACGAGGCACGGGTGTTTTTATATCGCTGTATTTCTGAAAGAAGACTTGCATGTTATATGCGTGATAAAGCAGCGTGTGAGTGTACCAGCTCTGCTTTGTTTACAGCTGTTACTGGGGAAACCTCTATTTCTCGCGCTTTAGGTCTATGCTTTAAAACATCTCCTGCTGGCAAATAATGAATTAGCATTTTCATTAAGTCCGCCTGATCCACACAGAAAACACATTTTGTTTGTTATCAAAAAATATCTAATCTAGAGGGACTTGACTGTTGTTATTGATTCTATTTGGAGTCTACCAGAAGTTAAGTTAGGTCCACAAAAGCGCTCATGCGCAGTAACGTTTGTTTATGTTGATGCCGTTGAAACCGTCTATATATATATATATATATACACACACATACAAGCAAATGAATACACTTATGAGAAACCAAAGGCTAATCTGTGGTGAGAACACAGCACTTCACTAGCAGCTCTCAGATCATTTGAACTTAAAACCTCTGTATTTGGAGCATATCTGCAAACCTGAAAGCATCACTGTCAGTGGCATGAAGTGACAACAATAGGTTTCTTTACATGCATTAATTATCATCAAATTAATTTCCGATTCTGAATGTTATTTTTATTCGAACACTAACGTTTTCAATCTGCTACTAACATTTCCATTTCCATGTGCATTTATGCATCAAAAGACAAAACTTGCTTTGCTATAATGTCACCACTGTGAGTATGCTTTTTACACTGTGAGTAAAAGTAGGAAAAAAGTAAATAAACCAATTATACCAATGTGAGGAGAAGGGTCATCATACCTGTCCTGCACTGGGAAACAGTGGCTTGGAGACACTCGGCTGTGGCATGGGCACTGTTGTGGCAGGCACAGCCGGCCGGGTGCTGGAAGGAGGGGCCTGAGCCATGTGGGGTATGCCAGGGTGATGTCCCATGGGAGGAGGTATTCCTGAGCAAAACAATGACACAATTATGAACAAATATTAAAGAAAGATAAGTAAATAAATATGGGTCTCGTATACATGTAATGAGAAGGAAGGTTCCTGTACCTGGTGGCATGCCTGGCATCATTGGGGGCATTCCATGGGCAGGTGGCATCATCCCTCTCATTTGCATCATGCTATTAGTTCAAAACAACAGGAAGGACATTTTTAAATGCAAAAGGCGTGGATTAATCACAAAACATTAACAGATAAAACTATTCCAATTCCATTAACTTTTACCCTGGAGGCATCCCGGGCATGACAGGAGGCATCCCTGGCATCATAGGGGGGATCCCAGGCATCATTGGGGGCATTCCTTTAAGAGAAACCATTTAAGAGACACACAATAAATATACTATGCATCTTAATTGGGGTGGTTTTGTATTATTAGAAAGCACACCTGAGTAACTTCCAGGTGGCATCCCTGGCACTGGGACAGGGGTCATTCCTGGCTGGGTCATAGGGGCATAGGCTGCCTGAGGCTGTACGGCTGTTGCTGGCTGCTGGAAAGAAGGACCAGCCTCTTCGTCATCATCATCTTCATCCGAGTCATCTTGCTGTTTTTTCTTCTGATTATCTGTTTCCAAAAAAAGGAGAATATAGTAACTATGGGTTTACCTGGGCTAAAAAAAGAACAGGGGTGCATTTCCCAAAAGCATCGTAAGTTGATGGTAGTTTGAATGGGTCTACAATATACTTAAACTTACGATGCTTTTGGGAAACGCAGCCCACACGAGTAAATAAGAATTTAAATGTTATACCCTGTGTTTTTTGTTCAAGCACACGTCTCCTCTCCTCCATGTCTTTCTCTGGAATACCCTCCATTCCATAAATCTCCAGCTCTATGTCAATCCTTCCCGGTATTGCATTAGGGACACCATCAATGGTTTCTTTGTGAACCTTAAATAAATCATACAAAAACATATTTGAATATATATACACATACATACATAATATATCTATCCTGCTTTGTCTCAACGGTTCAGGCTGCTGCTATTGCAATGGTGTGTGGGATATTTTCTTGGTACAATTTGGGCCCTTAGTACCAACTGAGCATTGTTTAAACACCACAGCCTTCCTGAGTATTGTTGCTGACCATGACCACCCCTTCATGACTTCAGTGTACCCATCTTCTGATGGCTTCTTCCAGCAAGATAATGCACCATGTCAAAAAGCTCAGAACATCTCAGACTGTTTTTTTAACATGACAATGAGTTCACTTTATTCCAATGGCCTCCACAGTCACCAGATTTCAATCTAATAGAGCAGCTTTGGGATGTGGTGGAACGAGAGATTCACATCATGGATGTGCAGCCGACAAATCTGCAGCAACTGCGTGATGTGATCATGTCAATATTGACCAAATTCTCTGAGGAATGTTTCCAACACCTTGTTGAATCTATGCCACAAAGAATTAAGGCAGGTTTGAAGGCAAAAGGGGGTCTAACCCGGTACTAGCAAGGTGTACCTAATAAAGTTGCCAGTGAGTATGTATGTGTGTGTGTGTGTATATGCGCTCGCACACACACACACACAGTATATAAAATAACTACTTACCTGCATACAGTGGATGGCCAGACCAGGACCAGTATATAACTTCTTGTGACATATATGACACTTAAAGTGCTTGGCCTTCTGATGTTGAATGAGAATCTTCTCATCATCAAAATCCCTGTTGCAGTACCTGAGTTTGCAGTTAAAGTCATATAAACAAGAAAAAAAATCATAACAAAACACCAAGAACAGCAGAAGGGACATAAATCGTTTTTACACATTTCTTGCACTATTATTACCCTAGTTAGGTGTTTCTCAAACGCCCCATAGTTTTACAATTATTATTCTGTATTCAAAAACGACATGGGGAATCCTGGTTCTCCAAAGAAAAAGAAACCGTTGTTAAAGAGGTGAATTAATGAGTGAAAACTTTATTTTAGTGTTTTTTTTTACTGGATATTTCCATGTTAAACGCTATTTTGTTAGTGGACGCGTGAAACTAATCCACATATATAGAGAAACAATAAAATAATTTTCACTTAAATCGGATTCATCAAGTAGGTCTCGTCTTCGCGAGCGTTCTAACAGAACACACGTTCGAATGCTTCTCTGACGGACAGAGAAGCAGCTCAGTGTTGTTGAGACACGCGGCCTTGATATCACAGACAAATACGTTAGCTATTCGAAAACAGGAAGTGGGCCAATCCCTACCAATAAACTATTCGAAAAATATTAAACAACGCTACAAACGCTTTTAAAGAAGGATACCAACACCAGGGCTTCAACTGCTTCTTCTTTTTTCTCCCCATGATTTATTCACCAGCCTTTTCCGCGCGCACCACACGGACGTCTACCAAAACATTAGCAGAACTAAAATGGAGTAGATAGGACATGACGACGGTTTTTTCCACGCACTGACAGCGCATCACAAGGAATACCGCCACCAACTGGACAGGAGGTGCACAACTTGGAATCTGGATGGTGTTTAAATGATGGCAGTAGTAAAAAATAATTAAATAAATAAATCATTATATATATATATATCCTTATTTCAGTCATTCTTCATTTAAATTCTGCATAACTGCACACTACCCTTATTTCACTTTCCTCTTAATCACATCACCCTTTAGCAAAATAGGATATAAAACATGAATATATAGTTATGAGTTGACCTCACCATTGTTTTATTGCATTATTTCATCAGTGTTATCTGATTTAATTGCTATTTGATTGTATTGACCTCATCTGAAAACAAATATTGATTCAGATAATCAGTCAAATATGAGTAAAATTTTATTTTATTTTGTGAGTCTTACATTTTAACTTTAAAGCTCAGAATGTTTAATGCTTTGTTAAAAACAAGCCTGATTTGAGAAAAACAGTGAGATAAATGGAACATATAAATTGGCAACCAAAGATTCAAAGAATTCAGTTTTTATCATTAATTACCTTAAATTTATTTATTCTCTGTTATACTTAAAGCAAGCATTGCCTCAATAAAAACAGCATGCACATCTTATAAAGTGAATACAGCATGTTAAGGCACACTACTCTCAATGCAATGCATTCAAGCAAAAAGAAAGAAAAAAAAAGTAAATGCTGTTCCAAAATACAACCTTCAGAGGTAATTATTTGTCTAAGATAAATGCATATCTCAAAAAACTACATTCAAACAGTATTTATACCTAAAATCATATTTCATATTCAAAATTAAAGGCAGGCATTTTTATATTTAGTGCCAACGTAGTCTGCATTAGATGCAACTAACCAGTTCAATTACTTGAAAAAAAGAAAAGAAAAGTATAATTTGTTTCTAACAGAGGCAGGTAACATCAGTCATGATTTATGTTACAAACACAATTCTTGTCAGCTTTAAATATAACCATGCTTTGCATATTTCTTATATGGATTAGAGTTTACGAAACACATAAAACATGCAAATTGCGAAAGCACTTCAGTCACTGACCTCATGCACTACCTGTGGCTCAAAAGCCATTTGTATAGATTCAGAAATCCCTTCAGACACATTTTAGCATTCACCACAGCACATTCCTTAATAAACACAAAGTATCCGAATTCAATATAATAAACTTTTGATCTAATACCCATTTGCAAGTTGTTCAAGGCAGTTATTTTTACCATTTACTTCAGTTTAACACTTAATCCAGTATTTCACTCTACACTTTAACAATAAAGACTGAAATATCCTAAGATTTGTAATTAAGTAGCAAAGCAGCAGAGATGTCATAAAATAGCATCACAAGTCAGTTTAAGATATGAATTCAACAATCACTTGAAGAGTGCAAATCCTTTGATCAATAAATTGTAGCAAATAACATGCTTACCTCTCACTGACCTTTACAAAAATATATGAGCTGTACAACAGTGTAAATCCCTGCTGAAACATGCTTTGTAAATCACTCTGAAATGTTGTGAAACATCAGTCAGAAGAGGCTATTCCAAATATCCCATTCCCATCTGTACATTAACTCACTTTCTTCAACATTTTGGTCAGTTTTAGGAGGGAAACTTTGGTTTTCATTAAAAAAAGACAAGAAAAAAAAACCTTTGTTAATCCTCCTACAAATACAAACATGTAACCATCACTCCCTGCCTTTAGAGATCTTTCTTGACACAATTACCCCACATTTATCACCACAGAAATAACATTTCATTCCTTGTAAAATGAAGGTTTTCACTTTTGCAGATAAGAAGTTGTTTATGTGAAACTGCAGGTAAATAGATGTAATGCAGTAAACCGGAGATCTCCAAGCTGCCAGAACACAACCTCGGCCCAAAACGATCTTTCCATCCTATTAAAGAATAAATTGCCATGGGAATGTGATTGCGTACAATGTAGAGGTTTTTAGGTCATTCATTGACTATGTCTTCTTTATTCTGTTCTCTAGGGGTCCTCTGTGCCTCCCTAAGACTCTTTTTACGAGGTTCAGAAGTTTCATCGTCCTCTTTTTAATACAGGTTCTTTCTTGCTTTTTCACTCTGATTCTGTCTTAGTTTAAGATCCCACTCCCAGTGCTTTCTTCATATGCTCATAAACCACGTAAGAGATGCTAACAGCAGGAATGACTTTGAGGAAATTGGGGGCAATGCCACGGTAAAGTCCAGCAACGCCTTCATGGGACACGATGTGCTTGAACTGGCCAACCATTGACAGCTGAGGAGTGCCATCTGCTGAGGCTTTCAGGAAGAAAGGAAGGAGGAGTGAGGTTATAATTGCATCTTGTGTGCGTGTTTTCATTGTTGTAAACATTTTGTGCTTCTTAAAGAATCACAAAATAAGCAGAATGATACGTGATAAGAATTGTGTGGATCTGTTTGGCCTCGCTCACCCTGAGCCTGCATGCGTGTGCGGATCAAAGCCAGCGGGTAACTAGCCAGCTGCCCACATGTGCTGGACACCGTGCCACATCCAAGAAGCACCAGGACGCCAGGATCAGCCGAGCCCATGCAGTACCGCTGGAGCCAGGCGTTCTTAAGAGTCTGTCAAAAAAAACAAAAACAGACACAAAAGAGCAAGATTTTAGATAGAAAATAGATTTTTAATATAGATTTTACAGTATATTTGAATATACATATAGATATTGCAGTATATTCTGTACATTTTAGTTAATTATATTTCCTTATATTTTTGGTAATTTTTAAGAAAATATGATCAATCTAAAATGATTATATTGTCACACACACACACACGCACACGCACACACACACACACACACACACACACACACACACACACACACACACACACACACACACATCTGTAAGATATCTTTCCTTTTAACATGCATTTTGTATTTACTTAAAATGTATTTTAAAATTGGAATGTGTTTTTTTTTTTTTTTTTTACTATATTCTGGCATTTGAAGTGAAGATATACACAAATATATATTAAATTTGACAGAAGTCATGTTGTGTTCAATATATACCATTGTTTTCAAAAGAAGTCTCTTATGCTCACCAAGGCTGTATTAATTTTATTAAAAAAATAATACAAATAATAAATAAACAATATTGTGAACTATTATTATAATTGTATATTATGAAGTTTTCCTTTTTTTGTATATTTTACCGAAATATACTTAAAGGGATACTCCACCGTGTTTTCATATTAAACTATGTTTTTCCCTTACCTAAGACGAGTTGATACATACCTCTCTCGTCTCGTCTTGTAACATTATAACTGTATTTATGTTCTTTTAATTAATTCATTGTATCCTTTGCCAAATAAAATTATTGTTTTGTTTTTTGCCATATGGGAAAGAATAAAAAATGGGGTTGACAGATTTGTCACGACCATCACCTGAAAAGATCTGTGTGTCGTAGGAGGAGACCATAGAACAACGTAAATGCATAACATATACCGACCATAACAACTGAGATAACAGCAGGGATTCACGAACATTAAAGGTGTTAAAATACCTCATACACAGCCAGATCAATGCCAGCATACGGGATGATGCCAAGTGTGTTGGGCACATAGCCTTTGTAGAACGTGCGCACTCCTTCTTTACGCAGTATCTGTTTGGCACAGTCTGCCAAGCCAGAATATTGTCCTGTCTTCCGCAGCGTCAGACGCGTCTTCAACACCTGAGAAGCAAAGAGGAATAAAGTAACAATATAAAGATTAAGAGTAGAAGAGCAATATACGTTTGGAGGTCACTGGTAACTTTAAGCTGCAGCAGCTCCTTCCAGCATAAATAAACAGAGGACTTGGTTTCCAAAATGTGATGCAGATCTGCCTCATTAAACACAGCAGTAGAAGCCAGAAAAAAAGCTTTCTGCATTTAAACCTAGAATAGAAAGACTCTGCTGTATGTACTTTACGTTAGCAGCTACGAGTATTACTTGAGATAACAGATACTTTTAAAGCCAGGCATTATATGAGCAAGATGTTCCAGGTCCAATACAGGATTTCATTTGATAATAAAATTCATCTTTCTAGACATCAATATTACTGCATTATGCATATTATATTTAAGTATTGTAGTTATACTTTTATTATTATTATTGTTATCATTATTATTTATTACCTTGCCATTGCGAGTGTCTTACTTGACCTATTTTTTACCCATAAAATTGCAAAAAAAACAAGCTAAAATATTTTCCATAATAATTAACATAATGCACTTGGACATATCTATTATAGTATATTTTTTATTTATTTATATTTAATGTTCTAATGAAGTCTCTTGTGCTCACCAAGGCTGCATTTATTAGATCAAAAATACATTAAAAAAATATACATATTGTGAAATAATATTACTATTTACTATGTTTTAAAAATGTAATTTATTCCTGTGATACAAAGCTGAATTCTCAGCAGTCATTACTCCAGTTTTCAGTGTCACGTGATCCTTCAGAAGTATTTCTTATTATCAATGTAAAAAAAAAAGTTGGGTTGTTTAATATTTTTGTCAACACCATGATTTATTAATGTATTTTTATTTTATACTTTGATGAACAGAAATGGCAAAAGAACAGTATTTATTTAAAATTCAAACCTTTGTTACATTATAAATATCTAGTTTACTGCACTAATGTCAATCAATAATTGTAATTAAAATGATAATTTAAAGACATCAGCTTGACAGCTTATTCTGAAATTTTCCATGTCCATTTTCTAACACTAGCACAGACTTCTGTTTATATCCACTTACTTTATGCAATATCCGTAGAAGTGCTTATGATAAAAAGGACGATAAGTACAAAAGTTAGGCAACTGAATTCTTCAGGTCTTATCTTTATAGAGCTATTTAGTAATGACGTCAATTTGCAGGCCAACCCAGAAGACTAATTCGCTAAGGATTCCCTCAGGAATTTCTAATGGGCTTTTAGAAAGCCAGTTTTGGATTTACAGTATGAATGCAATAACGTCTGTGGTTAGATTATACAGAGCTGAAAAGTCTCTCACTCTCTCACCTCCATGGGGTAGATGATAGTCTGAGCTGTAGCTCCTGCCAGTGATCCGGCAATGAAGCGTTCCTGAACTCTGAGAGAGCCACCGTCCTTACTGCCTCTGATCAGCCATTTGATCTACACAAGACATTTAGTATAGTTAACTTGTATTAGACAGTCTGCCACTCAGGCCTAGTTTAAAACAGAGTTGCTACTGGATTCTGGTTCGTTTACCTGCTCATAAGCCATGAATTTGATAGCTGACTCCGGTGCAATCTTGAGGACATTGATGCCGTTGCCTCTCCAAAGAGACCTCAGTCCTCCTTCCCGCACCATTCCCCGCAAGCCACCAAACAAACCCATACCACTGGAGCCATGGACCTGTCGAAAATCTATTTGTATTGTACTTTTCGAAACATAACTGCAAATGTAAGATTTATGCTTTATTCTGTTGAGTGTATTTGATACAACAATAAAGCGTCAATCAAATACTTTTAAGAGCTGACCGAACCTGAAGGATAACTTTAAGACGGTCGAGAGGAGCAGTTCCCGTTCGTGATACGGCTCCTGCCATCGCCCCGGCCACGAGCTGTCTCCACACCACACCTGAACGCCGCTCTTTCTCTGAGAACTCATCCGGCACCGTCAGCTGCTCCCCGATGTCCAACATCTGAAACGCATACGTTTTAGACCCAAAGGACAGTTAAAGTTTACATTCCTAAATTTGTGTGAATACCAGGCCTACAATCTAATTTCTGAAAAGAGCTGGAAGTAGACCAGAGAGTGTTTCCAGTAGTGCGCGATGTCCTCCATGTTGTGCAAGGGGTTAAACAGGAAGTGGTCCCGCCACTCGTTCCAGTCAATGGTCATCGTGCCATCTCTGTCTATGCTGACACACAAAGGGAATATAAAATAGTTAAAAGAAGCGTTTTCTATGCCCATTGAAACTATATGTGTGACTCAACATGTGGGTGCTTCACAGCAACATCTCAAACTCCTTTGAAAGCACAGCCAGAGTGGGAGGTAAGTGTGTACATGACAAGCACTGAAAAAACTGAAGCTGAAGTGCTCGAACCTCTGCAGGATTCTGGAGGCTTGCTCTGTGGATACATTCACTCCAAGGCTGCGCAAGGAGAGCTGAATTTCTCCAACATCTATGTGACCTATAAAATCAGAAAATACTCCAATGCTTATTCCTTACATGGGCAGCAAAGGACACACAATGTTTCAAAAGTTTAGGGTCACTAAGTTTTTGAAAGTTTTTGACAGTTGTCTCTTATGCTTACCATGGTTGCATTTACCGAATGTAAAAATTGCAAAATATTATTACTATTTAAAACAACTGTTTTCTACTTTAATATAATTTGAATGTAAATTATTCCTGTTATGCAAAGCTGAATTTCAGCATCATTACTCCAGTCCTCATTCATGTCACATTATCCTTCAGAAATCTTTCTAATATGCTGACTGGCTGATAAAGAGACATTTCTTATAACTATCAATGTTAAAAACAGTTGTCCTGCTTAATAATTTTGTGGGAAACATTTGACAGTTTTTGGTGTTTCAATGATTAATAAAAAAGTTCAAAACAACAGCGTTTATTTTCAAACAGAAGTATTCTGTAATTTTATAAAATTATAAATGTCTCTACATTTTTCTTGATCACTTCAATGCATCCTTTCTCTGTAAAAATAAGAATTTCTCTAAAAAAGAAAACTGCCTGACCCCAAACTGAATGATAGTATAACATATACTGTATACTAAAAGACTACAGATGTTCTGATAATTCTCACAAACACTTTAAAAATCAAGTGGAAATATGTATTTTCCCAGGAACTATTGTGAGGTTGCAGTTACAGTGGTGAGATTCTAATTAGTGAGAAGATCCTCCAGACCGTCGTTGTTGCGGTCCAGGCTGCGGAACATGAGTCTGAGCTCTTTCTCGTGCGTGCGCAGATACTGTGTGAACTCCTCAAAGTCCAGCTGGCCGTCATGATTGGTGTCACTCACACGTACAATCTAAGGGCAGGAGGAAGTGAAAAGTGCACGTTTAAGGGCATGAATGTGAGGCTTGGAAGAGTTATACGTGCACTTTATTTAACTGTAGCCATGTAGAATGAAGAACAAAGAGAAACTAACATGAAACAGAAAGGAGAGAGAGAGAGAAGGCATTGCTCGAAGCTTACAGAAGCAAGGTTTCTGTTTGTGTGCAAAGCCCTGCCAGCAGTCTGGTGAATCCAGTCGCAAACACATTGTGAACTAGAGCTAATCTCTCCTGTTGCATCACATCACATGACTAGCAGTCACACAACCCAACAGCACAGACATACCACTGGCACACAGTGTTGCTCTCCCCAAGGAAACTTGGAGTCTCCAAGTTATGTTCATAACGGCACGTTCATGATTTCACCTTAAGCTACCTGCTGAAGTAATCATCACAACACCACATATACACTGTCACTTCAGCAGGAAGGAGAATGTTTACATTTTTTCGTGGGATAACATGCTTGAAGTCAAACAAAAATGTCAGTTAAATTGACTTATAGAATAATGCAAAGAATTAGATAAGGTCTCAATCATCATACTGTATGAGGCCTTACTGCAGATTTGTACAGATGGTTTGGTGGAACCAGTACAACTATACAGACTACACAACAAACTGCAGATCAAGAACACATGCAGTCCCTCAGTAGCACTTACAGTCCTCCACTCAAGCAGTTTAAACCAGTGATGCAGATTTATTTCTGCAGTTTATGATTGCAGCACCTGTGACATCACCAAAACAGTTTCAGTAATCAGATTTACTATGTGGATCAAATTTACAACCACAAATAATTGTTGTTATATATGCTAATAATCGCTAAAAACACAACAGACAGTGTGCTTGTTTTATTTTGTGCAATGTTCAATGCAGTCCAGTAGAGCTACAAGTTTTACAACTGCAACTCTCTGCATCTGGGCAGCTTAAGCATAACACTTGAACTTAAACATGTATATAAACATTACTGGTGACACTTGACCAATTCTCACTATTAACTAGTTGTTTATTAGTGTGCCAATTATTAACATATTGACTGTATATTATAAAACACATATACTGCAAGACCAGATTCTACATCCCTGATCTGACCCAACTATCTTACTAACTATTAATAAGTTGCAAATTAGGAGTTTACTGAGGAAAAAGTCGTAGTTAATGGTTTGTTAATAGCAAGAATTGGACATTAAAATAAAGTGTGATCGCATTATTTTATCAAATTAACTAAAGAATCTGCTTATTTTAACTTTAACATGCTCACAAAGTAAGTTATAAAAGCAGATGTAAAATAATTACACATGTATAGTGAAGGATCAAGGATGGAGTTCATATGATTAACTCATTGGCTAAACCAGTGGATCTCAAACTCAAAGACTCAAAGACCCCGGAGTCCAACACAATTTCTGAAGTGAGGCCCCTTAGAATAATAATGACAAAGCAGCTTGCTTTTTTTTTTTACGTTTTCTTTTTGTTTTGTTAGTTTTTTGATATATTGAAGTAGTGTGATTAATTAATTAAATAAACTGATACAATGATATATTTTGTGATGTCAGAAGTTATGTCCAGTTTTCAGTTCAAACCACTGGGTCCCAAGCAGGCACGTGCACAGGTAGGGCTCAAGCTGTGCAGAGCACATGCCCTTTTTGCCCTTACACTCCGAAGTGCCCTTTTTTTGGTGTTTTTTTTTTTTTTTTTTTTTTTTTTTTTTAATCAATGCTATTGGTCACCCTTTACGTCTGTCTGTCTGTTTTACCAAATGAAAGTTCTTAAAACGAGCTTGTGTAAATCTAATTCGATCCTCAAGCGGTCAGTAAGCTGATAACTCCGCCCCCTCTATATTCATTGAATCAACTGAAGTTCCACTGCAGCCACACAGTAGACAACAGCTGAGCTGAACAGTTTTGCGAAGGGTAAATAAATATCTTGTTGTTTGAATAAGTACTACTAAACACTGTCTATAAAGGCTCATATTTTATTTATTTGATGTCTGACTGACTCACTGACTGAGACATGTGGGACGTCGCCTGAGAGAGGGCTAGCATTTGCCATCTAGTCATAGCCAATACATAGCCAACACAGCCTGTGCATACAGTTGCATTTCATCTTTTATAAAATGCTAATTTGGCCAAATGCATTTTACCACAGGAAAAACTGAGCGCTCCGTCTATATAGCTAAAAAAAATAGTTTGTAACCTAGATGAAAAAAAAAAAAAAAAAAAAGAAAAAAAAAATCACATTTGCACACATTCGCTGGTCAAAAACGATATATTGATAAGTAATACAACAACATATAATTTGTTTTTACCATCGGAAAATCATAACAGGTGCGCCCCCGCTGTTTCGTAATGGAACTTACACAGCGACGAGTGATCCTCGTCACCTAGATAACATATTTCTAAGAAATTTCTTCTTTGATTTATGATTGATGATACACTTAATTTATTAACATTTAGGCTAATCATGTTATGGTATACTCTCTGTATACTCTTTGTATAAAATGTTGTAAAACATGGTTTTACTACAGTAATGTAGTAGTAACTAAAAAAAAAATTACAGAAGATCACTGAAATCTTTATATTTTATCATACAGAATGTAATTTCATGATTCATTCCAAGGGTTCATTTATTTGATCCATAATACAGCAAAATCAGTAATATTGTGTAATATTTTTACAATTTTAAATAACTGTTTTCTATTTGAATATTTTAAAATGTAATTTATTTTTGTGATCAAAGCTGAATTTTCAGCATCATTACTGCAGTTAGTACTCTTCAGTGTCACATGATCCTTCAGAAATGCTTTTCACTGCAACTGTACTTTTCACACTATTTTTATTTATTTTTTCATTGCTGGCTTATTTTAGGGAAAGTTTAGTGAATAAGAGACCTTCAAGAGACCAACATCCCTGGTCCACCACAGTATCAAATTTTTGCCAGATACATGCAGAAGGTTGCTGTTGTAATTAGGTTTAAAGAAGCCCTTAAAACCCTGTTTATCTATATTATCTAATTATCTAATATTATTATTATGGTTGTTATTAATCGTGAATAAATCTAAAGCTTTTGAGACTATTATTTTGTGTTATTGAATTTGTCATGAAGATGTGACCATTTCTTACTTTTATGCAGGCTTACTAAATAATCTTGATATAAAAAAAAGGGGGGGGGGGGGGGGTGCCCTTTTTCAGTTTCAGCACATGCCCCTCAAAAGGTCTGTGCACGGCCCTGGTCCCAAGCATTGAAATTGGCCTCTTTAGTCCGGAGCTTTGTCAATATTGCAGAGTGGAAAGAGAGGTCTAACTCGAGGTCTAACTCTTAAATAAATTACACAGGATCATTTGTCCTTGGTCACAGACACAACAGTATTCTACTGGGTGAGTTTCAACTTATTAAGAGTAAGCATGACAAAAACCACACGGTTTACAAGTTCATGGTGTGAAAAATTAACAACAGTTTTAATATAGTAAAAGTTTAGTAATCATGTTTTTTGGCTCATTTATTTTTAAAAATCATTCAATCATTTTACTATGAATACCATGGTTAAACTATGGTTAGTGTTGCAACAAGACCATGTGGTTACCAATAATAACCATGTTTTTTTCTGTTTTTATTTGTAGGCTAGTAAAACCATGGTTAATTTTCGTATAGGGGTGGTCTTGCCACAAATTGGACCTAATATGTTGGGGTTTCATATGGTTACAATTCACCGCACCTCACAGCTCATCTCAAAGGTTGAACATGTTTATGGTGAACAGCTATAAACTTCCCAAAGTAAGCGACCCACCTCGTCCACCTCGGTGCGCACGACCCCCCAGGCGGTCAGTCCGGTGCGCAGCTCGGTCACATCGATCCTCCCGTCTTTATTTAGATCCAGCTGATCGAACAGCTCGGCCCATCGCTTCTCCCGCTCTGGATCGGACCCCCCGTTATCTTGACAGCGAGCCCGTGTCCTACACGAAGGGGAGCGCCTCCTCGCTTCGCCCATATGAAACAGTCCTCGGTGAACACGGGGCAGATCTGTCCTCGAGAGTCAGTCAGAGGTAGAAGGACTGCATCCTGCCTCCCAAAATACAGGTAAACTAGCTACTTCATCAGCAAAGACCACTTTGAGGATTTATGGATTGGGTTAAATAAAAAGCGGCTAGGTCTAGATCTATATCCTCGTTCACCTGTCGGAGTCCCGCCGCAGTCACCGGCGCTGCTGCACTGAAGCGCGTGCCGATCACGACAGACTTAATCCGGGAAGTATTAAACCTCTGCCCCTCCGGCTAGAAGGATAATCCCCGCGTCTGTTCCACCGGTTCTCTCAACCCCAGCTCCATCAGCTCACTGTCCTGTTCTCGGCTCGGATCACACACAGGGCACGCGCCGCCGCACCGGTTACCGCATCGCAGCGCGACGGAGATCTCCGCATCCACACGCGCAGCTGTCGCTCGTACTAGGCTTACGAGTAGCGTGTTTTGCTCATTTTATGCACAGATCTTCAGGGAAGGGCTGGGTGTCCCAACTCTATTAAAGCGCCCCGAGGAGCGACATCGTGTCACGGATTGAATATTCACGAGCGGTGTGCTCACTCTGTACGGGTTCGTCTTGTACCCCTCGCACATTTAGCGAACGGTTAGTTTAGATGTTTGTTATATTTAAAACTAGATAATTACAACAGGCTATCTGGTTTTACCGAATGATAGGCTTTTCTCAAGGAAAGTCACTTCAGCAGCGTGTTGCTATAGTAACCTCCTCCGGTGAAACCGGCCTCGGGAGCGCGCGGAAATGATTCACTTTCAATCTTTATTACCTGTGATTTTCTAAAACCTTGTAATGCGTAGACACAGTTACAACGCTAAAATAGTATATCTGTATCTAATATATGCAATAAAACGTTACATCTTTCCCTTGGTTTCACAAAAAACAAAAAAACAAAAAAAAAACTGGTTATTTCACATTTTGTAAGGGAACTGAGTGCATCATCCAGTTATTTCAAGTTCAAAAGGTCACTAAAATAATAAATAACACTGCAACCAATCATACACAGAACAATTAGGCCTAGTTGCTTGTTTATTGTCTTTTATAAGGCAATTGGTTCCCAATAATTGAAAAGCGCAACACTTTGGTGAATAGGGTGTGCTTTGGGTGCAGGTGACGTACACCCTCTGTGTGGAAACTACTGAGTCAACACCTGCAGGATAGTGCAAGATTAGAGGGAACCCACTGAAGGATTTTATGATGATGATAGATATGTCTCATGGGTAGCACTGAATTTAAGATCAACCTCAAACAAAAAACGGACTGATATAACAAATTCAATTATTGATGTTACAGAATTAGTTTTAACATACAGTTCTTTCTTATTAAATGGTAAAAATAATTACAGATAAACATTTATGCATGTTATAGTATAGTATTCAATTATAGGCTACTGTATTCATTTAATTATTTATTATGTGCAACATAGAGAATTGGGTCTTTACCTGAGCCCCTTAAATTTCTGTCATAATTAACAGTGCAGTCAGTGTGAATGGCAAGGAGTCAACAGCTCTTCTTGTATTCCAGCTCTGTTCATTTACAGTAGTTTAGGCCACTAGACTACAATAGACAACTTCAAAAACAGCCTACTCATGGTTTAAAAAAAACACTAAACTTCAGAGGACTAAACTTCAAATCTTGAACCCGTCACCAGCAGCAGTGCTGTGATACGAAACAAAAGAAGGGGGTGTTTTTGTGCTGTGTATT
This sequence comes from Carassius auratus, assembly GCF_003368295.1. NCBI lineage: Eukaryota > Metazoa > Chordata > Actinopteri > Cypriniformes > Cyprinidae > Carassius > Carassius auratus. The sequence goes on along the minus strand of NC_039270.1, from coordinate 23,366,035 downwards.
TCTCAGCCATACTAAGGTCTAGTTTACAAACGTTTATTTGATTGGTGTTGAAAGGAGAAAGTACAAAGGTAGACAATCCCAGACGGTCATTCTTGGCACAGCCACACAGAGGTTTTCTGGCTGTGAAACATGATTTCTCCCGACTCCCACATAAAACCACCTAAAAGACTTTATTCTCCTGCTCTGTATTTTCTGATTTGTCATGGTTGCACCATCACAGCCATCTACGGCACACCAGACAGAGCTCTCCACACTTCAGGTCACATTAATAGACAGAGGGACAAGGAACATGAAGTGTCCCATGGTGCTTTGCAGGGAAGCATGCAGAGATTATTTAGTCTGTATCCAGGGCAACCTCCTCTGGCACTGAAGATCACCCCCTGTGAGCAGAGACAAGAGCACAGAGCAAATCAGTCTTCAGAAATGAGTCGTAATCATTCAATTTATGTATCTTATATAATAGTTATAACATTAATTTGCTTCCAGTTCAGTCCCTTTTTAGCAAACAAAAGTTCAGTTTATGTTTACTAATATTGTCAAGGGATGATATGGTACTGATTTCCTGGTACAAGTAATCCATTTACATAATTTATATTTCTTAAATATTGTTAATATGTTACAGTTCATGGATCCTGAGAGTTGTGTTTAATGCTGTTTGCTGTTGCTTTTTTTGCATGCCTCATATCCACCTCTCAGGTCAGTTTACTGCTTCATAATGCCTCCAGATTAGACACATTGTTTAGAACCAAATTTAAAGTGATTATCAACAACCAGTAGATTTCTGCACTTGAGAATGCGTGTTTCATCTTTTTCCAGGATAGTAATAGTTATTACACAAAAGGCCACAAGGGGGATCTAAATGTTCAATTTCCTAGATATAGTGACGTTGAAAACAGGCTGGAGGAAGAAAAAAAACTAGATTTTTTTTTTATTTTCCGTCTACAAACTTCAATTATAATGTCACATCTTATAAAAAATAAATATAAATATATATATAAGTTTGAAGTCAATCTTGTTTTTTGTTTTTTTTTTGGAAGAAATTAATACTTCACTAATACTAATAGGCCACATTAAATTGATTTTAAAAAGTCACAATAAAAACATTAATAATGATACAAAAGATGTATATTTCAAGTAAATGTTGTTCTTTGAACTTTCTATTCATCAGAGAATCCTGAAAATATATCACGGTTTCCAAAAACTACCAGTACAATTTTCAACATGGATGATAATAAGGACTCCACAAATCACCATAGTATAATGATTTCTGAAGGATCATGTTACACTAATACTGGAGTAATGATGCTTAAAACAACATTACTCAATATTTCCGTTTTTAACATAGTTTTCTGATCAGATATATGCAACCTTGGCCAGCACAAGGAACTTCTTTCAAAAGCATTACTTTTTTACCAACCTCAAAACTTTAAAGGGTATAATATCATATCTTTATTGTTAATTGCCAGCATTCTGGTTGAAGATGCCTGCCAACTTCTGGTGGATCAAGGTCACAAGCACTAATAAAACCTAGTTTTCATCTTCTTTTAGACTGTGGGAAGTGTAGAAGTTAAAATGAATGCTGTGTATTTGAAGACATAAAACACAGGGAACATGCTACATAAACAATTATTTTAGAGCATAAAGTGTGGCTAATGGACCAGAGAGCAATGGAAAAGGTAATGAATTGAGAAGAGAGAAAAAACCCTCTTGATTATCAGCAGCGTCCTGCGCAGTGGCCTCAGCATGAGGTTCATCAGCAGACTGGATGGAGAAGTTCTGCCTTTCATCCAAAGTGTTCTCTGAGGCAAGAAAGAGATGAAACAAGCCTAAGGGAGCCTGTGAGGCTGGACTAATCTGGAGCATCAGTGAGGAAACTGAGGCCTGCTGATTACCATGCTGCTGCCTCTCTCTCTCTCTCATTATCTCCCTCCTCATTTAACAGCCCTCGGCCCTCAAAGCTCCTCAGCGTGAGATCCTGTTTCAACTGCAGCCTCTCCACGCTCGCTTCTCCCACAGCCCTCACTTTTTATTATGCCAAGTGCACCCAGTAAAAGCTCAAATAGAGATCCAGTGCTTCTGGATTACTAGTTTTGGCGAATGAGGAAGCCTCTTGATCTTGTGTTTTAGTAAAGTGCGACTGAGACACGTGTGTGTGTATTATGATATCTAATAATGACCAGGAGGTGGCGGCAATGAACTGGGACTTCCTCACTTGGATGCATCCGCTGTGGATTTCATTTATGAAAGGGAGGGCCAAGCACGAGACAAACCATTAAGTTGACTTATGACCTTCATTATTGACATTATTTTGCATGCTGCTCCTGCGCTCCATCAGCAACGCGTGGCATCTAGCTTTGCTGCGTCTCCTGAAGTCCCAATGGCTGTTTGGTACAAGACCACACAGGATTTACAGCTCTGACCCACATCTAGCACAGTCCAGTGCCTCAGGCAGGCACAGATGCTCCGAGATGCCCATCCAGAACACACGCCAAAAGCTCGGGGAGGGAACGAGAGGAAAAGAGAGGGAACGAGAGGATGAAAGGGGTGGGAGTATGTGTGCTGGCCGTGACAAACAGGTGGTACCTTGGCTGGCAGGTAGTAGTGCCGTGTCTCCAGTCTGTTTAGTTTGGACAGCAGCCAGTTTAAATTCTCCTCTAGTGAGGTGTCCAAATACGAAGGACATAAAAATTCATCATATAATGAAAGCCAGAGCACACTTCGGTCGAAATCTGAGGAAACTCATTTACATCATTCCCTTATTGACCTTAATAGGATACATTTCTTTAACCAGCTAAAACGTCACACTTCACAATCACAGCCTGCGCTATATGTGACCCAGCCCAGTGCCAGGGATCAATAGCTAATTCACTTCCAGTCTTTGGAAATGTTTAATCTATAGCCAACTATAAATCAAACCTGACTGAGAGACATCGGATTTATGAAGTGGTATTGAGTGCTTTCCATCATGAATGGCATTGTGTTCATGTAATAGATCATATTGAGCTATGATGTGAATGAGGGGTGTCACCAGCTCTGAATGTTTGGGACATTTCTGAGTCTTCGGGACAGCGTAACCAGCACAGACAGACTGTGGTCGGCGGCGGGGTGTTGTCAGGGTTGACTAAGCTCACAATCAGATTGGCTTGTGCCCGGTGGATGTGTTGTTTAATGCTGGGTAAGGCTTATTCATTGTCAGTAAGATGAATATCATTTTCACTGGCTTATTATTTTTCTTTTCAGACTGGGTAAGAAAAAAACAAAGCCAAATTTATAACAGCACCACAGGAGCAATTATATTTCCTGTCTGATTAGAGATCTGTGTTACTGTGAGCGGTAAGCAAGTTTTAGAGGCTTTCTCGGGGTAAATGTTCAACATTGTTTTTCATCAGGTATTATTAGTTACTAATTGATTCAATTGAGTTTTCAATTGAGTCACAAGAATTTGCAAATATATCAAATATTCAGTATGTCCACCTCATGATGATGCTGTAACTATATCACAGTGCACAATATCGGGAAAAATCATAGATGCAAGGTGTTGCACATTAGTGTGAAATTAGATAAAAAGGTTAATTGTCTATTGACAATAGTGTAGTGATCTATAAAGCCCAGATCACAAGTTATTTCAAACCAAGCAAGCTTGTCACTAACACAAGATTCCTGATCGAGCTCACAATACTTTCTTGTTTCTAGTACCACACTGCAGACTCACTTGTTTTAATAGAAATCCAACTGGCATCTTGCATCCTAGTTATCAACTTTAGTGAAAATGACCTCAGAAGATTTGTATTTATTTATTTATTCATTGCATTGTAGCAAACAACTTTTTTTGTCTTGATCACATTGTTGGCGTTTATTTAGCAAAACTGACCTACTCATTGTACATTATCCCGGCTTACATAGTATATAATTGCAGAGATGTTTCTCAGTTTTGGTCTTAAGCTCAACATGCACGATTATCAAAGCAATAACACAGTGAAGACTAACAAGAGAGCTTACTGTGAATCTATCAAACCACAGCCCCGTAAGATTTAGATGTGGGTGGCTGAGATAGCGGGTTTACATCTGTTTAGTGTATGAAGTCTCGCCCTCTCTCTTTTTATTGAATCCTGCCCGAGGACATAAATACATAATAAGATTGCAATGCTTAGAAACATTTATTATAATGAGCTGGAATGGCACGGTGCAATATGCACTTTATGAGAGATTCAGACCCTTGTTTGGAGGTGGGGGGGGGGGGGGTATTAATATTATCATAAAATCAGTACTTTGTACAAGCCCAGAGTCTTTTATTTTACTCTATTTTTTTTACCCCTTTGAGTATCTACATTAGAAAATCTAACACATTATTATCATGATCACACTGCACCTTATAAAGTACGATGGAGACTGGAAATAACATGTATTGAGATCTAAACCCTAAATACTCAGGCTTTTTTCCAACAAGAGAGAAGTGGCAAACATGTAATTTTCTCTCAAGGAGATAAATACTTGCTTTTCAGCATTCAGGACCCCTCTCCCCCTCTAAACATGCCACAGAGGCTTTCATTTCCCCTGTAATGATAGGGAAAGGTGACGCACAAACAGTGACGCTCCTGACAGAAGCATTTGTGAAGACATTCGGTTTGAGACTAATTGTCTGTAGGTAAACACCTGCTGGAGCTCTTCAAGACTGGTTAATCATACGAAGCGCTTCTGAAACCGAGATAAAGGACTGAGGTAATGTAACCTATAACGAGACAAATCATTGCTTGAGCTTCTGATATTCTAGTGGTTGAAGTATGATTTTTAAAAGGCAACTCCCTTTGATTACAGAAAGTATAAATGTAGGTATTTATATTAAATGCTCGAGTATTTATTTAACAAATGATCTTTTAATTTTGACTTGACATTTTTGTGGTATGATATTTCTAACATTTCCAAAGTACACCCAGCACAAACCGCTGAACGAATTGAGGTTAAGTCCCTCACAGTTGTGTTTTCACCGCTGTAAAACTACATTGTGATTAGTCTCTACCCTGACTAAATTATTATAATAACTAATCATTTACATATATGTTATACTGGAAGATATACATTGCTTAAATAATGGGTTATTTAATTATCCTACCTGTGTAGACTATACTTTCAACACTCTCTCATGAAAATTCATAACTATTTTACATTGTGGTGAGTTTGTGCTGAATTCATACAAAATTATAATCTCATTTGTATTTTTTGTACAATCTGCTTATGTCTCACTGACGATTAGGTTTAGGACTGGGCCTTCAGCATTTTTCAAAATCCTAATAAATGGTAAAATTGTTACATTTTCTGATTTTATTGGGTTGTGTTTTGTTTGAATTGTTTCGCAGCACACCTTTTAAAGTTGAAAACTAGATCATTTAGAAAGTAGCATTTGACAATACCCCAGATTGATGTTAAGTTATATATAGACCATATATTTTATATTTTGTTCACTTAATGAAGCGCCACTTTATTTGCACAACTATTAGATCTGCTTCAGACCAATTGAGAGGTTTTTATTGATTAATTCACAATTTTCATAAAGCCCCTTGTTTATTGGTCTGAAGGCCCCTATCTTATCTCTCTGATTAAATACCTGCTATATTTCTGCCTGCTCTGCCCATACACTTGTATTTTAAAGCAGTGAGCAGTTCTTATCTTTCGACTGCAAGACAAATGGGTTTTCCCTCAGGAGTGAAGAGAGAGCAGCCCTTCTGAAGGAATTAGTTTCTAATGCACATCTTCCAGCCATCACAAAACGTTTCTTTTGTGCGGCGCTTTGTGTTACGATGACCCCTGCAAGCCGCCCGTGGGATGAGTTATGACTGCATGCCTGCGACGGATGCCCGCACCGTGTTGTGATGCAGGTCTCTGGTGCGTGTGCAGACTGGGGATGACCGAGTGACTGTTCATCATCAGCGCAGACCTGCAGGCCTGCCCAGATCGCAGGCTCAATTTCTCTCTCTCTTCACCACCACTCTGTTGCCATGATAATGAATACAAATCTATCATCCGCCTGTGTGCCACTGTGCCCCAGTGTGTTGCTCAGAATTGCAGAAGCTTTGTGTGAGAGCAGCACAGTCTCTTGAAATGTTTCCAATCGCCTTTTCAAAAACTGTTTTTGTGTTCACACAGTTTAGAGAGTGACCCGCTTTTTGTCCTCTTTCTCGCTCTCACTCACAGCTTTCATGTGGTGCTCAGTCACTATGAAACCATATTATGAATGTTTATTGTTTTCCGGCTTTACTCTCACCCCATGCTAAGTTGAAATGATGGCTCCGATTTTAGACAGTCCCTTGTTGTTGACATGTGTTTCTATATGGGGTGGCCGAGAGCATTTGCGGCTTGAATTCACAGGAGGCTCAGATTCCTCGAGCCCTGTACCTTCATTACAGCTGAAACCCAGTCACAGCCCAGAGACTGTGTGCTCTCATTGTGTTGGGACTCTAGATCTCTTGATTATATCTTTGTGCAGCAAAGTTCATAGACTTGTGACATTTCCTCTTAAGTTTAAACTTTTAATTTTATTTTTATACACCGGAAGCTCTGAGGGTATTTATGTTCTTTCTATATTGTCTGTGTACAGCTGCTACTAACAAGTGGCACACCAGAAAAAATATCTACTGACAGGAGTGCTTTTCAACGCTGTCTGAGATATGGATGCATGTGATGACAAGACAAAGTGTTTCTGACCTGCATTCACCTCTCTTCCAAGTGTCTAATGCTCACAGGATGATAGCGGCATTGACCCGGGAAATGTGGGG